>NC_048576.1:80719413-81023580 GCF_013265735.2 Oncorhynchus mykiss | reverse complement strand
TGGCACTTATCGTAAGAGATGGGGTGTTAACCCCGGTGTCCTGGCTAAATTCCCAATCTGGCCCTCAAACTGTCACCTAATAATCCCCAGTTTACAATTGGCTCAGGAATCCCCCTCCTGTAACTATTCCCCAGGTCCTTGCTGCAAATGTGAATGTGTTCTCAGTCAACTTACCTGGTAAAATAACAAATAAATATAATTCTGTCCTTTATTTCATAGAAAGATGGTGATATCTTATTCTCTTCCTTCCCTTGTCACTCTGTCCCTCACACACCTGAGCTGCTTGTGAGCCATGGTGGCAAATCACCTCATCTCTCTCTCTTCTCCACTCTGTATGCTAGAAGTGCACTGTTTACCTCCTCACTTTATTGATATGAACTGATTTTAAACCTGCACTATCCCTAACCTTGACTGAGGGACAGAGGCAGTGCCATTATGATTGAGGTGGGATAAATGCAAATGCAAATAAAATAAAATAATACATTTGCAGTTTGCAGGTATAATAATTCAAACATCCAACATGCATACAAATGAATCCACTAATGAGTTAATGGTTTAATGGTTATTATCGGATCAAACAGTGAACAAATGTCCCTTTGAGTTACACATAACACATGGAACAAGGAACACACTGGAACTATCCTTTGAGTTACACATAACACATGGAACAAGGAACACACTGGAACTGTTCTTTGAGTTACACATAACACATGGAACAAGGAACACACTGGAACTATTCTTTGAGTCACACATAACACATGGAACAAGGAACACACTGGAACTATCCTTTGACGCTCATCATCAGATTAATCTGATTATCTCTTGACAATTATATGCATATTAATGATAGGCTATGTGTTCTTCACAAACAAGTACAGAGATACAGTACCAGTCAAATGTTTGGACACACGTACTCATTCAAGGGTTTTTCTTTATTTTTACAACTTTCTACATTGTAGAATAACAGTGAAGACATCAACACTATGAAATAACACATATGGAATCATGTATTAACCAAAAAAATGTTCAACAAATCTAAATATATTTTAGATTTTAGATTCTTCACAGTAGCCACCCTTTGCCTTGATGACAGTTTTGCACACTCTAGGCATTCTCTCAACCAGCTTTACCTGGAATGTTTTTCTAACAATTTTGAAATAGTTCCCACGTATGCTGAGCACTTGTTGGCTGATTTTCCTTCACTCTGTGGTCCAACTCATCCCAAACCATCTAAAATGGGTTGAGGTCGTGTGATTGTGGAGGCCAGGTTATCTCTCCATCACTCTCCTTCTTGGTCAAATAGCCCTTACACAGCCTGGAGGTGTGTTGGGTCATTGTCCTGTTGAAAAACAAATGATAGTCCCACTAAGTGCAAACCAGATGGGATGACGTATCGCTGCAGAATGATGTGGTAGTCATGCTGGTTAAGTGTGCCTTGAATTCTAAATAAATCACTGACAGTGTCACCAGCAAAGCACCCTCACACCATCCCACCTCCTCCTCAATGCTTGACGGTGGCAACCATACACGCAGAGATCATCTGTTCACCTACTCTGCATCTCACAAAGACACGGTGGTTGAAACCAAAAATCTCAAATTTGGACTCATCAGACCAAAGGACAGATTTCCACCGGTCTAATGTCAATTGCCCGTGTTTCTTGGCCCAAGCAAGTCTCTTCTTCTTATTGGTGTCCTTTAGTAGTGGTTTCTTTGAAGCAATTTGACCATGAAGGCCTGATTCACACAGTCTCCTCTGAACAGTGGATGTTGAAATGAGTCTATTACTTATTTGGACTGCAATTTCTAAGGCTGGTAGCTCTAATAAACGTATCCTCTGCAGCAGAGGTAACTCTGGGACTTCCTTTCCTGTGGCGGTCCTCATGACAGCCAGTTTCATCATAGCACTTGATGGTTTTTATGACTGCACTTGAAGAAACGTTCAAAGTTCTTGACATTTTCCGGATTGACTGACCTTCATGTCTTAAAGTAATGATGGGCTGTCATTTATCTTTGCTTATTTGAGCTGTTCTTGCCATAATATGGACTTGGTCTTTTACCAAATAGAGCTATCTTCTGTATACCGCCTCTACCTTGTCACAACACAACTGATTGGCTCAAACGCATTTAGAAGGAAATGCATTTCACAAATGAACTTTTAACTAGGCATTCCAGATGACGACCTCATGAACCTGGTTGAGAGAATACCAAGAGTGTGCAAAGCTGTCATCAAGGCAAAGGGTGGCTACTTTGAAGAATCACAAATATTAAATATATTTTGATTTGTTTAACACTTTTTTTGGTTACTACATGATTCCATATATGTTATTTCATAGTTTTGATGTCTTCACTATTATTCTACAATGTAGAAAATAGTGTAGGCAGTTTACACTGTTGGCTTGATTATTTTTCCACAAAGAAAAGGTACACCCATTCACGTCTCCTCTCCTTCAGATAGTCTATGAGACAAAGGCTGATACTGTAGGTCCCATTCTATACTATCGTACAGTGGTGCACAGTGTATATTATAGACAGTAATATTACACCGTTGCCTTAATTTTCCAGTATTTGGCTGAGTTTATGTTAGCCCAACCATAGTGAGATTACACTGGTGTTTTTTTCACACAGTTGCGATAGTTTTTGTTACACTATTTTACAGTACAGACAGTAACTATCATAGTTTCCATTGGAAACTCACATCACAGCTCTATTACACTGAGGGTTTCAGTGTGTAGCTGTGTTCTAGGTCCCAAGAAACAAAGAGATCTTCTGTTGAATCTGACAATTAATCTTAATGGTTGTACAGTCGTCTCAAATAAAACTGTGAAGGACCTCGGCGTTACTCTGGACCCTGATCTCTCTTTTGAAGAACATATCAAGACCATTTCAAGGACAGCTTTTTTCCATCTACGTAACATTGCAAAAATCAGGAACATTCTGTCCAAAAATGATGCAGAAAAATTAATCCATGCTTTTGTCACTTCCAGGTTAGACTACTGCAATGCTCTACTCTCCGGCTACCCGGATAAAGCACTAAATAAACTTCAGTTAGTGCTAAATACGGCTGCTAGAATCCTGACTAGAACCAAAAAATTTGATCATATTACTCCAGTGCTAGCCTCTCTACACTGGCTTCCTGTCAAAGCAAGGGCTGATTTCAAGGTTTTACTGCTAACCTACAAAGCATTACATGGGCTTGCTCCTATCTATCTCTGTGATTTGGTCCTGCCGTACATACCTACACGTACGCTACGGTCACAAGACGCAGGCCTCCTAATTGTCCCTAGAATTTTTAAGCAAACAGCTGGAGGCAGGGCTTTCTCCTATAGAGCTCCATTTTTATGGAACGGTCTGCCTACCCATGTCAGAGACGCAAACTCGGTCTCAACCTTTAAGTCTCTACTGAAGACTCATCTCTTCAGTGGGTCATATGATTGAGTGTAGTCTGGCCCAGGAGTGGGAGGGTGAACGGAAAGGCTCTGGAGCAACGAACCACCCTTGCTGTCTCTGCCTGGCCGGTTCCCCTCTTTCCACTGGGATTCTCTGCCTCTAACCCTATTACAGGGGCTGAGTCACTGGCTTTACTGGGGCTCTCTCATGCCGTCCCTGGGGGGGGTGCGTCACCTGAGTGGGTTGAGTCACTGATGTGGTCATCCTGTCTGGGTTGGCGCCCCCCCCCCCCCCCCCCCCTTAAGTTGTGCCGTGGCGGAGGTCTTTGTGGGCTATACTCAGCCTTGTCTCAGGATGGTATGTTGGTGGTTGAAGATATCCCTCTAGTGGTGTGGGGGCTGTGCTTTGGCAAAGTGGGTGGGGTTATATCCTTCCTGTTTGGCCCTGTCCGGGGGTGTCCTCGGAGTGGGCCACAGTGTCTCCTGACCCCTCCTGTCTCAGCCTCCAGTATTTATTTATGCTGCAGTAGTTTATGTGTCGGGGGGCTAGGGTCAGTTTGTTATATCTGGAGTACTTCTCCTGTCCTATTCGGTGTCCTGTGTGAATCTAAGTGTGCGTTCTCTAATTCTCTCCTTCTCTCTTTCTCTCTCTCGGAGGACCTGAGCCCTAGGACCATGCCCCAGGACTACCTGACATGATGACTCCTTGCTGTCCCCAGTCCACCTGGCTGTGCTGCTGCTCCAGTTTCAACTGTTCTGCCTTATTATTATTCAACCATGCTGATCATTTATGAACATTTGAACATCTTGGCCATGTTCTGTTATAATCTCCACCCGGCACAGCCAGAAGAGGACTGGCCATCCCACATATGCTCTCTCTAATTCTCTCTTTCTTTCTCTCTCTCGGAGGACCTGAGCCCTAGGACCATGCCCCAGGAATACCTGACATGATGACTCTTTGCTGTCCCCAGTCCACCTGACTGTGCTGCTGCTCCAGTTTCAACTATTCTGCCTTATTATTATTCGACCATGCTGGTCATTTATGAACATTTGAACATCTTGACCATGTTTTGTTATAATCTCCACCCGGCACAGCCAGAAGAGGACTGGCCACCCCACATAGCCTGGTTCCTCTCTAGGTTTCTTCCTAGGTTTTGGCCTTTCTAGGGAGTTTTTCCTAGCCACCGTGCTTCTTCACCTGCATTGCTTGCTGTTTGGGGTTTTAGGCTGGGTTTCTGTACAGCACTTTGAGATATCAGCTGATGTACGAAGGGCTATATAAAATAAATTTGATTGATTTACTATAGTTCTGTTGCACTACTTCACAGTACAGACAGTAACTATCCCTTAATTGGAAACTGACAGCTCTATTACAATACTGTTTTTTCACACAGTGTGTAGCTGGGTTTACTGTAGTTATTCTGTTGCACTACTTGTTACACTACTACAGTAGACTACATACAGTAACTATGCTAGTTTCTAGTGACTATCCTAGTTTCCCTCGGAAACTCACTTTTCAGCTATTACATTGCAGGTGTTACTAGTTTTCTGTTGTACTTACAGTTAAGACAGTAACTATCCTAGTTTCCACTGGAAATTAACATCTCAGATCTATTACACTGAGGGTTTCAATATATAGCTGGGTTTACTATATTTTTGTTACATTAGTTTACAGTACAGACAGTAACTATCCTAGCTTCCCTTAGAAACTCCCATAACAGCTAGATTACACTGCTGGTCTTACACAGTGTATAGATGGGGTTGCCATATTATTTTGTTATACTGCAGGGTATACACTATCCATCTCTTCTTCCCACAGTGAGAAACTACCATGTCCAGTATGGCTTTTCGCCTTGAGAAATGCGAGGAGTCCCTGCCCACAGGCAGCGGACTGCATCTAAGAAGGGTGGTACTCTGCTGTCACCCTGAGGTGCTTGCCGCTGGCATTGGCAGCTTCTCACAGGTCCAAAGGCCAAAGTGAGAGAGGCAAGTGGAATCCCCATGGGCACTGAATTCAGTGATGGAAGGCTGCAAACTCCAATTCCGATGCTGGCCACCACTATAATTCTGGCACCTCTAATGTCTCAGGGTCTTCTAATTGTGAGCGGACCAAGTAATTGGGCGTCACTTTAAAGCGGAAAGGTGGAATAAACGAGTCAGGAGTAGGTTTTCTTGATTGAACACAGTTCTCTATTGAGGGCATTTGGTCAACACAAACACTCCAACATAATCAATGAAACTCTCCCAAGGAAAAACATACATCTTATTCTCCAGATGAAACAGGAACACAATACGATTATCTTTAAACTACAACAAAAGTCACAGGATTGTTACCGTCTTAGTGGTTTTTCATGGATAGCTCCTCTGTCTCGGTGGCCATCTTCCAGAGATTCCCCCCCCTCTCTGCTGGTTCCATACTCTCTCTTATAGGGGAAGGAGAATATGTCATTAGTACCGTCAGCTGTGCTTAATTGCCTCTGGTTACCTTGTCTCCCATGCCTTGTTGAGCTACTATCCGTGAGCCCAGCCTGCCCTCTGGTGGTCCTTCCACATACCTTCCCCCTCAGGACCGAACCGGAGGGTCGGGCGCCAGACGCACCAGCTTGGTTGCGTCGGGACAGCGCGTCTGCATTCCCGTTCCTCGATCCGGCCCTGTGGATGACATGGAAAGAGAACGGTTGTAAAGACAGGAGAGTTTGGCCACGGCGCACCTGCGGTAGAGCCTCCTCTTTTCCTTTGCCCTCCAGGGTCATCAAAGCCACCACCTCCTCTCGTCCATGGTACGTCTTCAAAAGGTTTATGTGATAGAGTTGGACCTTCTTCCTCCTGTCAGGTTGCTTGATGAGGTAATTGACCGGTGAACCCCTTTTCATTACCTTGTAGGGCCCCCTCCACTGCGCCAGCAAGCGATGTTCAGCCGTGGGCACGAGCACCATCACTTTCTCTCCCACGGTGAACTCACGGGGGGTCGCGGACTTATCATAGGCCCGGCCTTGGGTCCTTTGTGCCTTCTCCATATGCTCCTTGACTATGGGCCACACTGCTGACAGGCGGTCTCTCATCAGGATAATATGTTCTATTGTGGATCGAAAGGGGCATGGTTGGGTCTCCCAGGTCTCCTTGGCTAAGTCGAGGATACCTTGACACGGTCTGCCATAGAGCAATTCAAATGGAGAGAATCCAGTGGATGCCTGGGGTACTTCTCGCAGGGCAAACATTAAGTGTAGGAGAAGCATGTCCCAGTTTTTCCCGTCTCGGGACACCACTCTTCTCAACATGCTTTTAATCGTTTTGTTCAAGCGTTCACACAACCCGTCTGTTTGAGGGTGGAATATGCTTGTACATATCTGTTGAACCTGATATAACCGACACAAGTCCTTCATCAACCGGGACATGAACGGGGTTCCCTGATCGGTTAAGATCGTCTTGGGGAGGCCCACACGAGAGAACATCATGAATAACTCCTTGGAAATTCCCTTTGACAACATGTTACGCAGGGGTATGGCCTCCGGGAACTTGGTAGCGTAATCTATAACCACTAGGATGTACTCGTGTCCTCTGGCGGATTTTGGGAGGGGTCCTACGAGGTCCATAGCTATGCTTTCAAAGGGAGTCTCTACGCTTACTACTTCCGGCGCCGACAGAGATGGCCGCCTCGCTTCGCGTTCCTAGGAAACTATGCAGTTTTTTGTTTTTTTACGTGTTATTTCTTACATTAGTACCCCAGGTCATCTTAGGTTTCATTACATACAGTCGAGAAGAACTACTGAATATAAGATCAGCATCAACTCACCATCAGTACTACCAAGAATATGTTTTTCGCGACGCGGATCCTGTGTTCTGCCTTACAAACAGGACAAGTGGATTCCATGCAGCGACCCCAAAAAAAACTCCGGAGACGGGCACACCGTGCACCACTCCCTAGCATTCTTCTTGCCAATGTCCAGTCTCTTGACAACAAGGTTGATGAAATCCGAGCAAGGGTAGCATTCCAGAGGGACATCAGAGATTGTAACGTTCTTTGCTTCACGGAAACGTGGCTCACTGGAGAGACTCTATCCGAAGCGGTGCAGCCAACGGGTTTCTCCACACATCGCGCAGACAGAAACAAACAACTTTCTGGTAAGAAGAGGGGCGGGGGCGTATGCCTTATGACTAACGTGACATGGTGTGATGAAAGAAACATACAGGAACTCAAATCCTTCTGTTCACCTGATTTAGAATTCCTCACAATCAAATGTAGACCGCATTATCTACCAAGAGAATTCTCTTCGATTATAATCACAGCCGTATATATCCCCCCCCAAGCAGACACATCGATGGCTCTGAACGAACTTTATTTAACTCTTTGCAAACTGGAAACCATTCATCCGGAGGCTGCATTCATTGTAGCTGGGGATTTTAACAAGGCTAATCTGAAAACAAGACTCCCTAAATTTTATCAGCATATCGATTGCGCAACCAGGGGTGGAAAGACCTTGGATCATTGTTACTCTAACTTCCGCGACGCATATAAGGCCCTGCCCCGCCCACCTTTCGGAAAAGCTGACCACGACTCCATTTTGTTGATCCCTGCCTACAGACAGAAACTAAAACAAGAGGCTCCCACGCTGAGGTCTGTCCAACGCTGGTCCGACCAAGCTGACTCCACACTCCAAGACTGCTTCCACCACGTGGACTGGGACATGTTTCGTATTGCGTCAGACAACAACATTGACGAATACGCTGATTCGGTGTGTGAGTTCATTAGAACGTGCGTTGAAGATGTCGTTCCCATAGCAACGATTAAAACATTCCCTAACCAGAAACCGTGGATTGATGGCAGCATTCGCGTGAAACTGAAAGCGCGAACCACTGCTTTTAATCAGGGCAAGGTGTCTGGTAACATGACCGAATACAAACAGTGCAGC
This sequence comes from Oncorhynchus mykiss, assembly GCF_013265735.2. Taxonomy (NCBI): domain Eukaryota; kingdom Metazoa; phylum Chordata; class Actinopteri; order Salmoniformes; family Salmonidae; genus Oncorhynchus; species Oncorhynchus mykiss. The sequence continues at coordinate 81,015,284 of NC_048576.1, read as the reverse complement.
TATTCCCTCCGCAAGGCTATCAAACAAGCTAAGCGTCAGTACAGAGACAAAGTAGAATCTCAATTCAACGGCTCAGACACAAGAGGCATGTGGCAGGGTCTACAGTCAATCACGGACTACAGGAAGAAATCCAGCCCAGTCACGGACCAGGATGTCCTGCTCCCAGGCAGACTAAATAACTTTTTTGCCCGCTTTGAGGACAATACAGTGCCACTGACACGGCCTGCAACGAAAACATGCGGTCTCTCCTTCACTGCAGCCGAGGTGAGTAAGACATTTAAACGTGTTAACCCTCGCAAGGCTGCAGGCCCAGACGGCATCCCCAGCCGCGCCCTCAGAGCATGCTCAGACCAGCTGGCCGGTGTGTTTACGGACATATTCAATCAATCCCTATACCAGTCTGCTGTTCCCACATGCTTCAAGAGGGCCACCATTGTTCCTGTTCCCAAGAAAGCTAAGGTAACTGAGCTAAACGACTACCGCCCCGTAGCACTCACTTTCGTCATCATGAAGTGCTTTGAGAGACTAGTCAAGGACCATATCACCTCCACCCTACCTGACACCCTAGACCCACTCCAATTTGCTTACCGCCCAAATAGGTCCACAGACGATGCAATCTCAACCACACTGCACACCGCCCTAACCCATCTGGACAAGAGGAATACCTATGTGAGAATGCTGTTCATTGACTACAGCTCGGCATTCAACACCATAGTACCCTCCAAGCTCGTCATCAAGCTCGAGACCCTGGGTCTCGACCCCGCCCTGTGCAACTGGGTACTGGACTTCCTGACGGGCCGCCCCCAGGTGGTGAGGGTAGGCAACAACATCTCCTCCCCGCTGATCCTCAACACTGGGGCCCCACAAGGGTGCGTTCTGAGCCCTCTCCTGTACTCCCTGTTCACCCACGACTGCGTGGCCACGCACGCCTCCAACTCAATCATCAAGTTTGCGGACGACACAACAGTGGTAGGCTTGATTACCAACAACGACGAGACGGCCTACAGGGAGGAGGTGAGGGCCCTCGGAGTGTGGTGTCAGGAAAATAACCTCACACTCAACGTCAACAAAACTAAGGAGATGATTGTGGACTTCAGGAAACAGCAGAGGGAACACCCCCCTATCCACATCGATGGAACAGTAGTGGAGAGGGTAGCAAGTTTTAAGTTCCTCGGCATACACATCACAGACAAACTGAATTGGTCCACTCACACAGACAGCATTGTGAAGAAGGCGCAGCAGCGCCTCTTCAACCTCAGGAGGCTGAAGAAATTCGGCTTGTCACCAAAAGCACTCACAAACTTCTACAGATGCACAATCGAGAGCATCCTGGCGGGCTGTATCACCGCCTGGTACGGCAACTGCTCCGCCCTCAACCGTAAGGCTCTCCAGAGGGTGGTGAGGTCTGCACAACGCATCACCGGGGGCAAACTACCTGCCCTCCAGGACACCTACACCACCCGATGTCACAGGAAGGCCATAAAGATCATCAAGGACATCAACCACCCGAGCCACTGCCTGTTCACCCTGCTATCATCCAGAAGGCGAGGTCAGTACAGGTGCATCAAAGCTGGGACCGAGAGACTGAAAAACAGCTTCTATCTCAAGGCCATCAGACTGTTAAACAGCCACCACTAACATTGAGTGGCTGCTGCCAACACACTGACACTGACTCAACTCCAGCCACTTTAATAATGGGAATTGATGGGAAATGATGTAAATATATCACTAGCCACTTTAAACAATGCTACCTTATATAATGTTACTTACCCTACATTATTAATCTCATATGCATACGTATATACTGTACTCTATATCATCGACTGTATCCTTATGTAATACATGTATCACTAGCCACTTTAAACTATGCCACTTTGTTTACATACTCATCTCATTTGTACATACTGTACTCGATACCATCTACTGTATCTTGCCTATGCTGCTCTGTACCATCACTCATTCATATATCCTTATGTACATATTCTTTATCCCCTTACACTGTGTACAAGACAGTAGTTTTGGAATTGTTAGTTAGATTACTTGTTGGTTATTACTGCATTGTCGGAACTAGAAGCACAAGCATTTCGCTACACTCGCATTAACATCTGCTAACCATGTGTATGTGACAAATAAAATTTGATTTGATTTTGATTTGATGGGGAGAGGAATCAAAGGGTTATGTAGGTGTGGCTGTGGAGCTGTACGTTGACATTGATCACACGTCCTACAATACCTGGCCACATCCCGGGTGACCCGGGGCCAATAGAATCTCTGCATGATTCTGTCAATAGTCTTGTCTCGTGCCAGGTGTCCTCCTAGGACGTGGGAATGGGCTAACTGTAGAACTGTATCCCTGTATGGTCTAGGCACCATTAGTAATTCCTGGTTTTCCCCACTTCGTCGTATGACCCAGTATAAGAGACCCCACCTGATTGCATAGTAAGGAAGATGGGGCTCACCTGATCAGTCGACGTTCCTCCCGTCAATCACCTTCACCTTCCTCATGGCCTCCCTTAGGTCTGGGTCTCTATGCTGCGAGGTGCCGAACTGTCCCTTTAATACCTGGGGCAGGTCGACCTCGGTAGAGGGATGTGGAGGTTGTTCCCCATCCCCAACAGGGGTGACCGAGGAGAATCCCTTCCAGGTTCCCTCCTCGGATGGAGCTTCAAATATCTCCCTTAGCGCCTGATTGCTCCTTCCTTCCTGCGTTGTGTATAACCCTTTGCAGGTGTCTTCATCAGTGGTTTCCTGGAATATCTGTCGTAAACCTTGGGTCGCTATTTCTTCCTCTGCTGCAGAGGACGAGGACGCGGCTACATCTCCTTGTAGGAGTACTACCTCGGGCTTGGATTTTCTCTTCTTTCCTGTCCCTCTTCTTCCCGTGCATAACGTCATCTGCCTAAGCTCTTTATATAGGGGACAGCCTCTCCCGATCAATAATGGCACCTTCAGCTGGGGCACTTTGCCTGCCCTGACTGTACACCTTCCTTTTGGAGTGAGAATAGGCAGATTCACAGTGGGGTAATAGTGGGTGTCTCCATGGATACAGGATACGGCTACTTTGTCTGGTAGCAGTGTTGCGGAGGTCACCATCCGCTCCTCTACTAACGTAACCATACTTCCCGAGTCGAGAATGGCTACCACATCTTGTCCTTCGACTCGAACCGGAATCTCTGGGGCTGGGGCTATTTCTGCTAACCAACAGTGTTGATCCTGCCCCCTCAAAGGGGGATGTGTGGGGGTAGGCAGTGATGACTCCGTGACCATGGGCTCGTCCTTGCTAGGACGGGGCATAATGGTCGGGAGACTGACATTTATAACACAGACCCTGCTGTGTGGTGGCTGACTTCTCCCACCTCCGGAGGGGGTTTGGACGTTTTGGTGGCGGACGCGCCGGGGTGAGTCGTGGTACAGGATTGGAAGAATCCTTCCATTCCTCCATGTCACTTTTTAACAACTCCCCTGTAGACCGATATGTTTCCACTGCCTGGGCTATGTCGTCGGCTGACAACGGGTTGGCTTGCCCCACAACCCTTTTTAAGTCACTGGGTAATTCCCTCAATATCTTGTCCACTACGAGGGTCTCTATCACATGTCCTACTCCATTTCCAGGTTCTAGCCACTGTTTTGTCAGTCGTATTAATGCGAAGATCTAGGCACGGACGGGTTGATCAGCTGTATAGGTCCATTGATGGAACTTTACGGCCCTATCTCTGGCAGTCAGCTGGTACTGGGACAGGATCTCGGTTTTTAGTCGCCCATAGTCCGCAGCTTCGAGGGAATCCAGGTCAAAATAGGCTTCCTGAGCCACCCCGGTCAAAAGAGGGGCTAATGCGCTCGCCGATTCTGTGGGCGGCCACTCTTCCAAGGTGGCCGTCCTTTCGAAGGTCATGAGGAAGGCCTCAATATCATCCTCCTTGGAGAGACGAGGTAAGATGGAATGAGCAGCCGCTCTTGGCTTAACTCTAGGTTCTTCTCGCCGGCTCAGCTGTTGTTGCAAGAGTTCTATTGTTGTCTGCTGTGCCGTGATCAATTGTTGTAGTAGGGCGTTATCCATCGTTCTTGAATGGTTCCTCCGGGTCTACTGGAAGAATCTTGATTTACTCACTTATCCTTGTATCACTCGTCCACCTAATGCCCACATTCTCCACCAATGTGAGCGGACCAAGTAATTGGGCGTCACTCTAAAGCAGAAAGGTGGAATAAACGAGTCAGGAGTAGGTTTTCTTGATTGAACACAGTTCTCTATTGAGGGCATTTGGTCAACACAAACACTCCAAAATAATCAATGAAACTCTCCCAGGGAAAAACATACATCTTATTCTCCAGATGAAACAGGAACACAATACGATTATCTTTAAACTACAACAAAAGTCACAGGATTGTTACCGTCTTAGTGGTTTTTCATGGATAGCTCCTCTGTCTCGGTGGCCATCTTCCAGAGATACTCCCCCCCCCCCCCCCCCCCTCTCTGCTGGTTCCATACTCTCTCTTATAGGGGAAGGTGAATATGCCATTAGTACCGTCAGCTGTGCTTAATTGCCTCTGGTTACCTTGTCTCCCATGCCTTGTTGGGCTACTATCCGTGAGCCCAGCCGGCCCTCTGGTGGTCCTTCCACATAATGTTGAAGCCCTGGTTGACTGGATGTTTCCGAAAGAGTTCAGATGAAGGAGTCAACCGACAGCCAAACCCCTCATTCTGGCCAAGGGTTCTATTCGACAAACACGTTAACCGGCCATTACAGTTGTCCACACGCTCCTCTTGCTGTTGCGGGTGAACTAGGGGCTTCCCCCAGTGTGTTGTGCCCGGCTAGGGCAATGAACACTTTTCACAGACGTAGGCAATACGAAAGCTTTATCAGTTTTTGTTAATTATGGTGAGAGAGTTTTGGGCCAGTGCCTTTCCGACCGAACTCTCACATTGCATGGTGGACACTGTTACTGCAGCATTTCGGCTGGTCCACCAGCCTTTATCTTTTGCTGTGGTGACACATTCTACTGCCTTACCTGAACGATTGGATAGTCTGCCCCATCCAGGGAACAGGCCACAATAGACACGAGGACCCTCTTGAACCACATTAGAGTTCTGGGCCTTACCCTAAACGAGGAGAAGAGTCACCTGACCTCCTCACGGAAGGTGATCTACCTCGGGATGCCCATAGACTTGACTCTCATGAGGTCACGTCTCCATCAGGTGAGAGTAACAAAATCCTATCCTACCTCAACCGTTTCCGACTCGGACGAGCCATGCTGGTGGCTTCACTGTTGGTTCTGCTTGGCGTTCTATATCAGGCCACTCCAGCGATGGTTCAACTCCCACGGCCGACACCCAAAATAACACAGACACCGTCAACTGTTGGTTATGAGTGCACAGGACCTGTGCTACAGCTTTGGGACAGGTTCGGGAGAGCACAGGTGGACCTGTTTGCATTTCAGGAGAACACTTATTGCCCCAGCTAGTTCTCGTTGCCCTCTCTCACGATTGGCCCGCAATGCCACTTTACACTTTTCCATCATTTCCCCTGATTACAGCTACACTAGACAGGGTCATCTTGATTGGCCACCAGCTGCTCTTGATAGCTCCATGCTGGCCGAGACCACCATGGTTCAGTCTTCTGTTGTCTCTCCACTCAGGACCACATGAGGCCTGACCTTCTTTTCAGGCTGGGGGGACGCTGTGGCATCCGGACCCGCACCGCTTCCAGCTTCGGGTTTGGCCTCTGAGAGGTGTTAGTGGACCAGTCTAGGCCTTCAGGACAATGTCGTGAACACATTGCGGGGCGCCATGTTTTCTTCCACCAATGCATCATATCAAATATGGTGTGGCATATTCTGTCCTTGGTTTGAAAGCCATATGTGCAAACGGTTTTACGGTTTTCACAGTCACTGCTCGATGCGGGCCGAGTGCCATCCACATTGAGAGTGTATTTAGCCGCTGTCTCGGCATGCCAAGACGGATACCAAGAGGGACCCATGGCTAACTACCCATTGCTCTCTAAATTTATGAAGGGAGTTCGACGTCCGTGTCCAGCAGTGGCCAGCTCAGTGCCAAACTGGAACGTTGGCGTGGTGCTGTCAGCGCTTGCTAAGCCACTCTCGAACCCCAAGAGTTGATTACTTTACTTCACCTATTCGTGAAGGTGGAATTCCTGTTGGCTATTACCTCCACGAAGAGGGTGAATGAACTTCATGCCTTTTCAGTGAGCACTGAATGCTTTTCCGAATGGGTCCAGACAAGAGGAGTGTCACCCTCCGTCTTAACCTCTCTTTCTTGCTGAAGGTCCTGTTTGACAGACATGTGAATCGGCCCTTACAATCATCAAGTTTGAACTCGGCATCGCTCATCCATATATTTATATGTACATATTCTTATTCCATCCCTTTAGATATGTGTGTATTAGGTAGTTGTTGGGGAATTGTTAAATTACTTGTTAGATATTACTGCACTGTCAGAAGTAGAAGCACAAGCATTTTGCTACACTCGCATTAACATCTGCTAACCATGTGTATGTGACCAATACAATTTGATTTGACATTTGTTCGCATATGCTCCTCCCGCGGCTGCGGGTGAGCTGGGTGTTTTTCTCCAAGTGTGCTCTGCCAGGATCAGGGCCTTGGACACTTCCACAGACACAGGCAATACGACAGTCTGATTGGCTATTAATTTGCTAGGTGAGAGAGTTCTGCGCCAGAGCCTATCGATACAAAGACTCTCACATTGGATTGTGGACACTATTACTACAGCATATCAGCTGGCCAGCCATCCTCTGCCGTCTGCTGTAGTGGTGCATTCTACTAGAGGAGTGGCTACATCGTCTAGCACCTTTTTCTAGGCACTATCGACTCATTGTTGCCGGTGCCTCGAAAAGGACACAAGGTGGAAGTAGTGCGGAGGCAGCTATTTAAGGGGTCAGGCGCAGCACTACCTGGTACACTGGACTAATCTGAAATTCTTACTCGGAACATATGCGGAAGAATAGCATATTGAAGTGATCCAATAGCACACATAACCGTGGTTACATACGTAACCTTCGTTTCCCATCTCCTCCAAAAGTATCTGTGCACACTATTTTATCACACTTTCTAAACCTAGAGGCGCAACATTGAGAGACTTCCAGGAACGCTTGCGAAACAGGCCAAGCATACCAAGCCGGGGTTTGGAGTTTGAGAAGTCAATGAGAGAAGTGAACATTTCTTCCTTAGTTGTTAATCTTCTCTAAATCTAAAGGCACAATCTAGATTAGAGCCAACTTGTTATTACTCCAACCTTGTGAAAGTGACAAACTGACACATTTTAATTTTAGCCAAAAACAACTTCATATCGAAAAGGTGCCTTTGATTTGACGGCCTGCACATGCTCAGTTCGGAATGAGACAACAGTTGGACCCGATGATGTGTTTCTGCGCATGAGCTTAGCTAGCCAACATTACCTTGACATCACCTACAAGTGTGATCAGGGTTTTCTATTGGAGAAGCAGTTTCTGCCTGTACTATCTTTGATTTCACTTCCTTGTTTGGCTGTAGATGGCTATTTCCAGCTCATAGCCATCCACTGTCCCAGGGTAATATTGCCGGTTTCCCCCCCTTTTCATTTTTCAAGCAAACATCTAAAGTAATTTGCAAGCACAGTTGTTTGCAGGGTTGCTATGTCCACAGTTTTCGGACAATTGGGCTACTATGAAAACAATGTCGTGGGTGAAAATGTATTGGCCATGGGTTGTGGGTTTTTGGGCTGCTTCTAAATTGCACTGCCGGCCGCCATGGCATTTCTCTTAAAAAAAACTATATATACAGTATATTTTACTGTGACCTGCTGCTACTGACTATCAGGCAGTAAGCAAGCCGGCTGTTGCTGACTGAGGGAGTGGTGTGGAAGGTGGGCCGGATGAGAGTGCCCTGCAGCAGAGCACCTTGTGACAACTTGTAGGTAGGATAATTGTAGGTAGGATCATTGTAGGTAGTATAATTAGATTGGTCATTATAGAGATACTTATTTCCAACCCTTTTCCATAAAACATATTAACGTGCTAGATCTGATATAACGGCAGCAAAGCACTGGAAAATATGGAAAACTGTATCATGGGAAGGGTTTTACTCATGCTCAGTTCTTGGGTCTCAAGTGCTGTTCAGGTGGAAACTCCCTCACATGCTACTGACATTAAATGTGTAGAAGGATACATTTGTATCTGTTGGCCATCAAGTAGGCTATTACAATAAATATGTTGAAATGACAATATTACTGGAGTCATTGCAAGTAAATTTGTGCAACTTGTGTAGCCTACCTGGAGCTGGCAAATGGATTTAATAGATAGTCTATTACTTCAGCCATGTTTAGTTAATTAAATTGGAAGTTATCAATTGTGTTCATGGTCACAGCTTTATCGCAAATGTATCATTCTCCACATTTAATGTCAGTTTCATTGTGGACTTTTCCCTGAAATTAGATGTTGGCCTATCAGTGGCCAGACTACCTGCATCTAGCTCAACAGACCATGGCAAAGTTGAATTGCAATTATAAACCCAGATTTTAGTTGGTAGCCTATGCCTACTGACTTAACAAGTCAATCTCGTAAATAGGCCATAAAGAATTGTTTGCAGTGGCAACCCGTCATTCAGGGCAGGGGGGTCAGTGCCCCACCTGTTTATGTTTTGGGGGGGGCTTGCCTGTTTTGCATGTTATTTTGGCATTAACATGTGTCACATGTCAGTTTGCAAACAATGTAAAAAAATATATATATCATTGAGTTAATAAAGCCGCATACAAACATGGTCTCTTTTTGTTTTCTTGAGTAAGGCAACTCCAAAATGCAGGTGTTTCAGCCTAACTCAGTGCTTCTGTGGTGGTGGTGGTGCAAGCCAGCAGGAAATAGTGTTGCGCCGTGATTGTCTCAGTGTTCTGTCATTCATGTGGACACTATGTCACAGCCAAGTCTAAGGGTAGATCTCGAAAATTCTAGCCCCTTGGGTGCTGCCATTGAGTTACATTAGAAGTGCCCATCCAAGAAGGCTCAAGGTCATTGGCCACAGATAAAATGACATCAAATCATATTCTATCTACAGTAGCTTTGATTGGACTTTCAAAATCTTAGCTAGCAGTAATCATCATGAATCAAGTCGACAATCTACTGGCAAATCCTTTTTAATCCTTGTCATATGGGGCGGCAGGTAGCCTAGTGGTTAGAGCATTGGGCAAGTAACCAAAAGGTTGCTAGATTGAATCCCTGAGCTGGCAAGGTAAAAAATCTGTCGTTCTGCCCCTGGACAAGGCAGTTAACTCCCTGTTCCTAGGCCGTCATTGTAAATAAGAATTTGTTCTTAACTGACTTACCTAGTTAAATAAAGGTTAAAAAAAATATGAAGAGAAATATGGATAAAATGTAGCAGTGCTCATTGGCCATTGGACATAAACATTACACAACAAGTTGGAAATTGCAAATTCAACAATGAGTGGTTTGGAAGGAATCAGTGGCTAACTGCAAGCATGCAAAGCAATCATTAGCCTGCTATTCAGTGGAATGCCTGTAGCTGTGAGGTCTAAGAATAAGGGACTCTTTTCCTAGTTTAAAATTATAAACATTCAACGTTGGTGGCAGGCTGGGCCAGTAACTGAAATGTTGCTAGATCAAATCTCTGAGCTGACAAGGTCAAATTATTTCATTCTGCCCCTGAACAAGGCAGTTAACCCACTGTTCCTAGGCTGTCATTGTAAATAAGAATTTGTTCTTAACTGACTTGTCTAGTTCAATAAAAAATTGGCCATGATATCAATGATGCATAATTTGTGCCGCTCTCAAAACAACTGTTAACTCGGAACTGCATAATCTGACTTTAGTGAGTTTAAGACAACTGGGAACTCTGGAAAAAAGAGCTACAACTGGGAAAATAGGTTTTGAACTTTCATCCAACTCGGAATTGTAAATCAGGAACTTGGGCCTCTTTCTAGAGCTACTACCTGAAGATCACTGACATCATCGTGATTCAACTTCTTCTTTGAGTTCCCAGTTGTCTTGAAAGCACCATGAATTCAGAGAATTCCAGACTTTGATGACAAAGTTTAATAAAAAAATATTGGCCATGAAGGACCTTCCTGTTCAATTGAACACAGCACAACAAGGTGCATCCAAAAATGTATTGTATGCTGCTGCATAAATGATGTAATATGCCAGGAAGATATGTATACTGTAACTAAGAATGTAATACTAAGTGTATGTTGTGTAGTAAGCTGTTAGTAGCCCCTGTGCCTCACCATAATAATTTTCACCTCTTAATTTAGCCTAATGTTCTGACTTGGTGGTGCACATGTAGCCTATAACCTGTTTTTGAGAGACGTGATCGTTGAATATTGTAAGAGCTTTTATTGTCTGCTTATATGCCCCCTTTATTTATCCTACGGTTCTGACTTGGTGTACAGGAAGAACACTGTAAGAACGGCATGTTCTGAATTCTGTCACAGTACATTTCAAAAGTGCTGAATGTACATCCTAGCTCGCTCATTAATGTCTTAATCGAAATTACAGATTGCCTCTTATCCGCTTGTTGTCCCCTTATGCCATAGTTTGTACATCTGAATTGTCAGTAGAAACCATATTTGTTTAAGCAAGTCAGCCATATCAGCTATATCTTTTTTAAAGGCAGTAAATTAGGCTGAATTAACTGTTTCGCTGCCAGACAAGGCTCCGCTGACAACCAGGTGGTATAGCAGTGCAATTCATGTATTGCTTAGTGTTGTGTTGTGTAGTGACTTTGCTGGCATGCATCACACTTTTTGATGTTGTTGCCCCACCAAGATTTACATGCTAAAATCACCACGGATTGTTTTGTAGTCTTAACATCTGGCACATAATAAAGGCACAATTGCCAGAAAATAGCCTAATATAATATTTTCGAAGTTTGTCCAAGTATTTATTGTACAGAGATTTCGAGATCCTCTGTCCAACGTTCATCACGCAAACTCTCCTGTTGGATTTATCTATAGTTATGCACATGTGCAAACTGGATTTATTTACAATTATAAACTGGGTGGTTTGAGCCCTAAATGCTGATTGGTTGAACACTTGGTATATCAGACCGTGTACCACGGGTTTGATAATAAATTACTTTTTACTGTTCTCATTACGTTGGTAACATGATTATAATAGCAATAAGTCGCCACAGAGGTTTGTGGTATACGGTGACATATTCTTAAACTTGGAAGAATTATTATTTTGATGAAAAACCGAATGTTGCTTCTTAGCCTAGGTCATTACAAATTGCGTCGATATTCCTTCCTAATTCGCTCCATAATGTTGTGAAAAAAAAGCTTCATTGGATAAATGTGGCAACTCTCTTGCTGCAACATGTGGGTTAGTTTTCAGGACCTGTGGGCAGGTTTTGACTGGTCATTGATCTAGTTATTTTAGCTGGACCTGGCAACCCTGCTCGTTTGGTACTTGGCTATTCCCCAGTCGAGTCGAAGCATGTTGACCCATTTAAAGAGACTACATTTAAGTTTTGTCTGCGTGCAGTAGGGTCTTTGTCAAGGTGAGTGAGGTTTAATAAATCCATTTTTTTTTTACACGAAAGAAACGTTTTACTTCGAAAAGTATCTAAACATGTTTGCCCACGTAAGCCATGCCATGTCTGTGAATCCTGATTCTAAATGATTTCAGCAGAGAAATGTACACTTCAATTTTTCATGATTGTTGACTATTTGATCCACAGTTAATGGACATGTCCAATACAAGACGAATTCTGTTCAGAAACAATATCAACCAAACTGGGAAATGTCAAAGTGCAGAGAGAGCGCCATGTCACGGTGAGACTATTAATAACTGGGGCAATAAATTACTGTGGCAAAAAAAGGAGAGAGGTGTTGTATTACTTTACATAGACAACAGAGGGCAGTGTTGACAAAGAATCAAAGGTTTTCAATGAAGGCCATTCAATAAAAGTGTAAAGTTCTATAGGCACTCTAAATCTACAACTTTGTAATTTGATATAGTGATTATCCTGAATTTTAATAGTAAAGCTCCTATCTGAATCCCTCTTTTGTTACAGATTAGAGTTAACAAGGGAGCTCTTGGGCCAGTACATCTCAGACACCCTCAGCCACATTCACACAGTGAGGGAGTTCTGTGACAGGCATTCCAAATGGGCCCTTCAGAGGGAGACAGATCTGGAAATGATGAGGGACATCAAGGAGAGGGCAGAGAGAATTGACCTTAACTTCGACCATGTCCGTAACTCAGCGACCAAGGCCAAGGCGTTTGGGGAGTTCGTATGGAGCGGTCTGACCCAGGGGACTGCAGACAGTAGGCGTGAGGAGCTGGAGAAGGAGCTGGGAGCTGTACTAAAGGACACTCTGGGAGGCCTGGAGAAGCTGGATTACTTCCTGGATGCTGTGGAGTGTCTGGCGGTCACCTGTCTGTTGGTGTTTGAGGAGAACAGGTTCCTCTGTCTGCCTCAGGGGACGAGCCCTGCCAGTGTTCAGGCTGTCATCATTGCTGCCAGAATGGCCTGCCCTCTCCTCATCTATTTTAAGAGGGATGCTAAGGCCTTCTTTATGCCCAGCCTCCTCAATGTAGAGGTGCTGGCCTGCCAACTGGTTAGATACATAGAAATCAGCCAGCAGGTCTGTAAAAGGATGGAGAAGGGGTAAGTGGAGCTCCCATCACAATTTCTTCAACATTAACGTACGTAATGTTCTTCATTGCCATTTTACAAACACTTGATGTCCATTCTTTACTTCTAGATTACAGATCAGACAACAGCCTGGGAGTAAACTTGGGTAAGATCCCTCACACAGTTTTAATATCAGCATGTATATTATATTAGCATAGGTGTATTATTTTCCTTTCATTTTTATTGTAATTTTGACAAGGTTCTTTGGCTTATGTGATATAATTAATATGCCACAAAATAATGTAATGAATATAATTTATTGTTGAAATGAATATTCATTGTTACAGTAACTCAGTCAGTCAAATGATGTTTTGGAAAAAGAGGAATGACATCCCTGTGGTCAACCTTGGTGGTGTGAGTGAAGAGTCCATACAAAATATGCTCCAACATTTGAATCAGCTGAGTGAGATCAGGTAGGTTTTACTGCCATTGTTTGGTTCTTCTCTTAAAACTTATGTTGACATTTTTTAACAAGATTCAAGAACTAGTCTATTGGAAAACAGTAAATAGATATCTTTCCCCTCCGACAGGATGGACCCGCAAGTCAGACTGACATTCCTGTTCCAAGGGGCTGCTCAGCGCTTCATTGGCCGGTTCAGCCAGCGCCGACCCAGGATGGAGCAGTTTCTGACCGATCTGGAGGAGAATGCTGTGCAGCTGGACAGGATGAAGCTGGGGGCTAAGATCTCCAGTGTGGCAGGCAGCTCAGTGGGTGTGGCTGGAGGAATCCTATCCATCGTGGGCTTAGCTCTGACCCCTGTCACTGCTGGGGTGTCACTGGCTCTCACCATTGCAGGGGCCAGCCTGGGGGTCACCAGTGGGGTCAACAGTTTAACTACTGGTATCACAGAGATGAAGGTCAATAGCATCCATGAGAAGAAAGCCAGTGACATATTCCAGAATTTCATGGAGGATGTGGAGAGTCTCCAGGAGTGTCTGGAGGATGTGGCCAGGAATATAGAGCCCATCCTGGGGCAGAGTACGGTGAACATGGTTGGAGCAAGGAAGGTGATTGCCACCACTTGGACCATCGGAAAACGCATTGACTCCCTAGTTGACCTTTCCTCAGGTTTTAAGTCAGCAGAAGTTCTTAGAAACAAAGATCTGATCTCAAGCGCTGGTAAGTTGGCGCTCCAGGAAGGCAAAGTAGCACGAAACCTGCCCAAGCTAGCCGAGGACATCCCGGATATTGGACAGGTGGCCAAAGGCACCCCACTAGCCCTCTCCAAGTCAGCGCGGGCTGGTCTCATCACCCTCAACGTTCTCTTCATTGGCCTGGATGTCTTCTTCATCTGTAAAGACAGCGTCAGCCTGGCCAAAGGCAGCAAGAGTGAGAGATCCCAGCTCATCCGTGCCAGATCAGCATTGTGGCGCACAGAGATGGAGTCCTGGCAGAAGATCCATGACTCGCTGTGTAGAGGTCTATTAACATTAGAGAAAAGTCAGATTGTCCTGGAGCAGCCATTTTACCCTCTGGGGGAGAAGCTGAGAGGGAAGAAATCGATGTGTATGACACAGTAGGACAACATAAATGACTTAACAGTCTTTGAAGTTAGGGCCTCTCAAACATACTGTACAGTGGCACTTAGAATGTTCAACAATTTAAAATAAAGAGATGACACAAAGCCCTTTTTTCATTTTCATCAATCATTCTGTACACAAGTCTAATTTTATAATCAACTTTACAATTTAATGTTATAAGAAATAAAACAATGTTCAATTTCATGAAACTTATTCAGTTTGGCACTTTTTTAAAGTAGTCTGTTTAATATCATGGCCACATGTTTCCAAAATATGTGTTCAGTGTAGTCAAAATACTGAAAGTGAAATGTAATAATGTTTCCAATATTGTGTTGGTGACATGTACCTTCATACACAGAAGACTCACATTCCTCACTTCACTGGAAGTTGAAGACGTCTTGCAAAGGGACAGATCAAAATGTACTGGGGGGAGGGGCTTGTCCAAATGAAGGTGTCCTAAAAAAATAATGACACCCTCCCCAAAGTTACACATTATTTCACATGACCCTCCCCTTGTACTGTAAAATAAACTGAACACCCTCCCCCTCATAGAATTCATTTAAAATCATTTTTACGACCACAAATAACAATAACTGTACCGAGCCTGTGTTTTTAATCGTGGATATCGACTTTACTACTTCAGCATGCTTTTGTGACACAGTTAATGCCACGCAGGGCCAGAAGGTTGAGGGTTTGCCGACCACTGCAGACGAGTTCTCTCCCTGCCAGATTCATTACACTACGATCAGAGCTGGCTGTAGACAATGATCAGCTAGGGGTGAATCAGATTTTCTAAATGTTTATGCCACATTTATAATTATATCAAATATATACAACACATTTTCCACCAACAGGTTGAGACCTTGAAGTAGTAGTTCCCCTTGCTCTGCAAGGGCCGCGGCTTTTGTGGAGCGATGGGTAACGATGCTTCGTGGGTGACTGTTGTTGATGTGTGCAGAGGGTCCCTGGTTCGCGCCCGGGTATGGGCGAGGAGACGGTCGAAAGTTATACTGTTACATTGATGCTGTTGACCCGGATCACTGGTTGCTGCGGAAAAGGAGGAAGGTCAAAAGGGGGGGTGAGTGTAACGGATGTGAAACAGCTAGCTTAGTTAGCGGTGGTGCGCGCTAAATAGCGTTTCAATCGGTGGCGTCACTTGCTCTGAGACCTTGACCTCTGCAAGGGCCGTGGCTTTTGACGAGCGATGGGTAACGATGCTTCGTGGGTGACTGTTGTTGATGTGTGCAGAGGTTCTGGTTCTGGTTCCTGGTTCGCGCCCGGGTATGGGCGGTCTAAAGTTATACTGTTACAATAGCACCCACCTGTAGCACGCGCTCCAGCAGGTATTTCTCTCTGGTCACCCCCAAAACCAATTCTTACTTTGGCCGCCTCTCCTTCCAGTTCTCTGCTGCCAATGACTGGAACAAACTGCAAAAATCTCTGAAACTGGAAACACTTATCTCCCTCACTAGCTTTAAGCACCAGCTGTCAGAGCAGCTCACAGATTACTGCACCTGTACATAGTCCATCTATAATTTAGCCCAAACAACTATCTCTCCCCCTACTGTATTTATTTATTTATTTTGCTCCTTTGCACCCCCATTATTTCTATCTCTACTTTGCACATTCTTCCACTGCAAATCAACCATTCCAGTGTTTCTTTTTAAAAATGTTTTACTTGCTATATTGTATTTACTTCGCCACCATGACCTTTTTTGCCTTTATCTCCCTTATCTCACCTCATTTGCTCACATTGTATATAGACTTATTTTTCTACTGTATTATTGACTGTATGTTTGTTTTACTCCATGTGTAACTCTGTGTTGTTGTACCTGTCGAACTTCTTTGCTTTATCTCGGCCAGGTCGCAATTGTAAATGAGAACTTGTTCTCAACTAGCCTACCTGGTTAAATAAAGGTGAAATAAAAAGAGGCAGACACAGGAGGCAAATGGTTGTAGTCTTACAATGTTTATTAATCCAAAAGGGGTAGGCAAGTGAATGGTCGTGTACAGGCACAAGATCAGAACCAGGTCAGAGTCCAATAGGTACTTGAAGGGTATGCAGATGATCAGGATGATCAGGATGATCAGGCAGGCGAGAAAGGAGTCCAGAGTCCGGCAGTGGTCAAAACCGGGAAGACTAGCAAAAGAGAATAGAAAAGGAGTACAGGGAAAAACACGCTGGTTGACTTGACTAAACATACATACCAACTACATACAAACTAGCACAGAGAGACAGGAAACACAGGGATAAATACATGGAGGGGGGGGGTGGGGGACAATCACAGGGACAGGTGAAACAGATCAGGGCGTGACATAAAAATATTATCTCAATCAGGACTCCACCAGGCCCCTCATGCACGACGCCCGCTGAAGGCCCATTCTGCTAACCAGCTAGGCCTGCTAGCTACCTAGAGCTACTTGGAACCCTACTAATTCCATGACTGGTCTATCGACGTCACCGCACGAAGAGGCAAAAACAGACTTACCCCATCGCGACGTCCCCCATAGGCTAACTTGCTAGCCCCTGCTATCTGCTTGCTTGCTAACCCGGTCTGCTAATTGCTAGCTTGCCTGCCCCGGTCTGCTAACTGCTAGCTTGCCTGCCCGGTCTGCTAACTGCTAGCCCCTGCTAACTGCTTGCTTGCTAACCCGGTCTGCTAACTGCTAGCCCCTGCTAACTGCTTGCTTGTTAACCCGGCCTGCTAACTGCTAGCTTGTTAGCATCGGCCTGCTAACTGTCTGAATCGCCGTGTCCCCAGTCAGCCCAACCACTCACTGGACCCATATGTTCACTTGGCTACGCATGCCTCTCTCTAATATCAATATGCCTTTTACATTACTGTCCTGGTTAGTAATTACTGTCTTATTTCACTGTAGAGCCTCTAGCCCTGCTCAATATGCCTTAACCAACCGTGTTGTTCCACCTCCCACATATGCGATGACATTCCCTTGTTTAAACATCTCTAGAGACTATATCTCTCTCATCATTACTCAAGCCTAGGTTTACCTCCAATGTACTCACATCCTACCTTACCTTTGTCTGTACACTATGCCTTGAATCTATGCTATCGTGCCCAGAAACTTGCTCCTTTTACTCTCTGTTCCGAACGTGCTAGACGGCCAGTTCGTATAGCCTTTAGCCGTACCCTTATCCTACTTCTCCTCTTTTCCTCTGGTGATGTGGAGGTTAATCCAGGTCCTGCAGTGTCTAGCTCCACTCCCACTCCCCAGGTGCTCTCATCTGTTGACTTCTATAACCGTAAAAGCCTTGGTTTCATGCATGTTAACATTAGAAGCCTACTCCCTAAGTTTGTTTTACTCACTGCTTTAGAACACTCTGCCAACCCAGATGTCTTAGCCGTGTCTGAATCCTGGCTTCAGACATGGCTAAGACAAAAAAACTATAACGTTTTCTGCCAAGATAGAACTGCCAAAGGGGGCAGTCTTGCAATCTACTGCAAAGATAGCCTGCAGAGTTCTGTATTACTATCTAAGTCTGTACCCAAACAATTTGAGCTTCTACTTCTAAAAATTCACCTTTCCAGAAACAAGTCTCTCACTGTTGCCGCTTGCTATAGGCCTCCCTCTGTCCCCAGCTGTGCCCTCGATACCATATGTGAATTGATTGCCCCCCCATCTATCTTCTGAGCTCGTGCTACTAGGTGACCTAAACTGGGACATGCTTAACATCCTACAATCTAAGCTTGATGCCCTCAATCTCACACAAATTATCAATGAATCTACCAGGTACAACCCCAAATCAGTAAACACGGGCACCCTCATAGATGTCATCCTAACTAACTCGCCCTTCAAATACACATCTGCTGTTTTCAATCAAGATCTCAGCGATCACTGCCTCATTGCCTGCATCCGTAATGGGCCTGCAACCAAACGACCACCCCTCATCACTGTCAAACGCTCCCTGAAATACTTCTGCAAGCAGGCCTTTCTAATCGACCTGGCCGGGGTATCCTGGAATGACATTGACCTCATCCCGTCAGTAGATGATGCCTGGCTATTCTTTAAAAGTGCCTTCCTCACCATCTTAAATAAGCATGCCCCTCTCAAAAAATGTAGGACTAGGAAGATATATAGTCCTTGGTTCACTCCAGACCTGTCTGCCCTTGACCAGCACAAAAATATCCTGTGGCATTCTGCATTAGCATCGAATAGCCACTGTGATATGCAACTTTTCAGGGAAGTTAGGAACAAATATACACAGGCAGTTAGAAAAGCTAAGGCAAGCTTTTTAAAACAGAAATTTGCATCCTGTAGTACTAACTCAAAAAAGTTCTGGGACACTGTAAAGTCCATGGAGAATAAGAGCACCTCCTCCCAGCTGCCCACTGCTCTGAGGCTAGGAAACACTGTCATCACCGATAAATCCACTATAATTGAGAATTTCAATAAGCATTTCTCTACGGCTGGCCATGCTTTCCACATGGCCACCCCTACCCCAGTCAACTGCCCAGCACCCTCCACAGCAACCCGCCAAAGCCCCCACCATTTCTCCCTACCCAAATCCAGATAGCTGATGTTCTGAAAGAGCTGCAAAATCTGGACCCCTACAAATCAGCTGGGCTAGACAATCTGGACCCTCTCTTTCTAAAATTATCTGCCGAAATTGTTGCAACCCCTATTACTAGCCTGTTCAACCTCTCTTTCGTATCGTCTGAGATTCCCAAAGATTGGAAAGCTGCCGCGGTCATCCCCCTCTTCAAAGGGGCTGACACTCTAGATCCAAACTGCTACAGACCTATATCTATCCTACCCTGTCTTTCTAAGGTCTTCGA
The DNA here is from genome assembly GCF_013265735.2 of Oncorhynchus mykiss. Lineage (NCBI taxonomy): Eukaryota > Metazoa > Chordata > Actinopteri > Salmoniformes > Salmonidae > Oncorhynchus > Oncorhynchus mykiss. The sequence continues at coordinate 80,996,307 of NC_048576.1, read as the reverse complement.
AAGCCAAGTTAACAAACAGATTACTAACCATTTAGAATCCCACCATATCTTCTCCGCTATGCAATCTGGTTTCAGAGCTGGTCCTGGGTGCACCTCAGCCACGCTCAAGGTTCTAAACAACATCATAACCACCATCAATAAGAGACATTACTGTGCAGCCGTATTCATCGACCGGCCAAGGCTTTCGACTCTGTCAATCACAACATTCTTATTGGCAGACTCGACAGCCTTGGTTTCTCAAATGATTGCCTCGCCTGGTTTACCAAATACTTCTCTGATAGAGTTCAGTGTGTCAAATCGGAGGGCCTGTTGTCCGGTCCTCTGACAGTCTCTATGGGTTCAATTTTCAGGGCGACTCTCTTTTCTGTATACATCAAGATGTTGCTCTTGCTGCTGGTGATTCTCTGATCCACTCCTACGCAGACGACACCATTCTGTATACTTCTGGCCCCTCTTTGGACACTGTGTTAACTAACCTCCAGACAAGCTTCAATGCCATACAACTCTCCTTCTGTGGCCTCTAACTGCTCTTAAACGCATGCAAAACTAAATGAATGCTATTCAATCGATCACTGCCCGTACCTGCTCGCCCGTCCAGCATCACTACTCTGGACGGCTCTGACTTAGAATACGTGGACAACTACAAATACCTGGGTGTCTGGTTAGACTGTAAACCCTCCTTCCAGACTCACATTAAGCAATCCAATCCAAAATTAAATCTAGAATCGGCTTCCTATATAGCAACAAAGCATCCTTCACTCATGCTGCCAAACATACCCTCGTAAAACTGACCATCATACCGATCCTCGACTTCGGTGATGTCATCTATAAAATAGCCTCCAACACTCTACTCAACAAACTGGTTGCAGTCTATCACAGTGCCATCCGTTTTGTCACCAAAGCCCCATACACTACCCACCATTGCGACCTGTACGCTGTCGTTGGTTGGCCCTCGCTTCATACTCGTCGCCAAACCCACTGGCTACAGGTTATCTACAAGTCTCTGCTCGGTAAAGCCCCGCCTTATCTCAGCTCACTGGTCACCATAGCAGCACCCACCCGTAGCACGCGCTCCAGCAGGTATATCTCACTGGTCACCCCCAAAGCCAATTCCTCCTTTGGTCGTCTTTCCTTCCAAGTCTCTGCTGCCCATGACTGGAACGAATTGCAAAAATCTCTGAAGCTGGAGACTCACATCTCCCTCACTTGCTTTAAGCACCAGCTGTCAGAGCAGCTCACAGATCACTGCACCTGTAAATAGCCTATCTGTAAACAGCCCATCTATCTACCTACCTCATCCCCATACTGGTATTTATTTATTTATTTTGCTCCTTTGCACCCCAGTATCTCTACCTGCACATTCATCTTCTGCCGATCTACCATTCCAGTGTTTAATTGCTATATTGTAATTACTTCGCCACCATGGCCTATTTATTTCCTTAACTTACCTCATTTGCACTCACTGTATATAGACTTTTTGTCTTCTTTTGTTCCACTGTATTATTGACTGTATGTTTTGTTTATTCCATGTGTAACTCTGTGTTGTTGTATGTGTCGAATTGCTATGCTTATCTTGGCCAGGTCACAGTTGCAAATGAGAACTTGTTCTCAACTAGCCTACCTGGTTAAATAAAGGTTAAATAAATAAATAAATAAAAAGGTGAAAACCATTAACCCTTATTGATGTCATCTGTTAAATCCACTTCAATCAGTGTAGATGAAGGGGAGGAGACAGGTTAAATAAGGATTTTTAAGCCTTGAGACAATTGAGACATGGATTGGGTATGTGTGCCATTCAGAGGGTGAATGGATAAGACAAAATATTGAAGTGCTTTTGAACGGGGTATGGTAGTAGGTGCCAGGCACACCGGTTTGAGTGTGTCAAGAACTTGCAACACTGCTAGGTTTTCCGTGTGTATCAAGAATGGTCCACCACCCAGAGGACCTCCAACCAACTTGACACAACTGCGTTTTCTGTGTGTATCAAGAATGGTCCACCACCCAAAGGACCTCCAACCAACTTGACACAACTATGGGAAACATTGGAGTCAACATGGGCCAGCATCCCTGTGGAACGCTTTCGACACCTTGCCCCGACGAATTTAGACTGCTCTGAGGGCAAAAGGGGGTGCAACTCAATATTAGGAAGGTGATCCTAATGCTTCATATACAGTGTATATCCTGTATTCTAGTCAAGGCTGCCTATATAACTAATGCTGTCCACACCTTTTCTATTCATATACTGTCCATAATGTCAAGACACACCATCAATACATAGATATTTATATTCTGGACTCTGACATATACTGTCCATACTGTCTAGACACACCATCAATACATAGATATTTATATTCTGGACTCTGACATATACTGTCCATACTGTCTAGACACACCATCAATACATAGATATTTATATTCTGGACTCTGACATATACTGTCCATACTGTCTAGACACACCATCAATACATAGATATTTATATTCTGGACTCTGACATATACTGTCCATACTGTCTAGACACACCATCAATACATAGATATTTATATTCTGGACTCTGACATATACTGTCCATACTGTCTAGACACACCATCAATACATAGATATTTATATTCTGGACTCTGACATTGTCACGTTCTGACCTTAGTTCTGTTATTATATCTTTGTTTTAGTATGGTCAGGGCGTGAGTTGGGTGGGCAGTCTATGTTTGTTTTTCTATGTTGGTTTTTGAGTTTGGCCTAGGATGGTTCTCAATCAGAGGCAGCTGTCAATTGTTGTCCCTGATTGAGAATCATACTTAGTTAGCCTGGGTTTCACTTTTGGGTTGTAGGTGTTTATTTTCCGTGTCAGTGTTTGTTTCCACACGGAACTGGTTCGGTTTTGTTTTGGCACGTTGTCGTTTATTGTTTTGTTCAGTGTTCTTATTAAAAAACCAAGATGAACACTTACCACGCTGCGTATTGGTCCGATCCTTGCTACTCCTCAGAAGAGGAAGAGGAAAGCCGTTACAGACATATACTGTCCATACTGTCTAGACACACCATCAATACATAGATATTTATATTCTGGACTCTGACATATACTGTCCATACTGTCTAGACACACCATCAATACATAGATATTTATATTCTGGACTCTGACATATACTGTCCATACTGTCTAGACACACCATCAATACATAGATATTTATATTCTGGACTCTGACATATACTGTCCATACTGTCTAGACACACCATCAATACATAGATATTTATATTCTGGACTCTGACATATACTGTCCATACTGTCTAGACACACCATCAATACATAGATATTTATATTCTGGACTCTGACATATACTGTCTAGACACACCATCAATACATAGATATTTATATTCTGGACTCTGACATATACTGTCCATACTGTCTAGACACACCATCAATACATAGATATATATATATTCTGGACTCTGACATATACTGTCCATACTGTCTAGACACACCATCAATACATAGATATTTATATTCTGGACTCTGACATTGCTTGTTCTGGTATTTATAATTCCTTTATTTTTCTTTTGGGATTTGTGTGTATTGTTTGGTATTACTACACTGTTGGAGCTAGAAACATAAGCATTTCACTGCACCTGCGATAAAATCAGCAAAATATGTGTAAGCAACCTATACAATTTGATTTGATTGAGATGGGGTAAATGCTTAGAAACTATCCATTTAGAAATGGTTTGACCCATTGCTGGCCAATTTGGTAGCAGGTATAACAATAAAACATGCATACAAATGAATCCATTAGTGAGTTTATGGTTTAATGGTTATTATCGGATCAAACAGTGAACAAATTTCCCTTTGAGTTACACATAACACATGGAACAAGGAACACACTGGAACTATCCTTTGAGTTACACATAACACATGGAACAAGGAACACACTGGAACTATCCTTTGAGTTACACATAACACATGGAACAAGGAACACACTGGAACTATCCTTTGAGTTACACATAACACATGGAACAAGGAACACACTGGAACTATCCTTTGAGTCACACATAACACATGGAACAAGGAACACACTGGAACTATCCTTTGAGTTACACATAACACATGGAACAAGGAACACACTGGAACTATCCTTTGAGTTACACATAACACATGGAACAAGGAACACACTGGAACTATCCTTTGACGCTCATCATGAGATTAATCTGATTCTCTCTTGACGATTCTATGCATATTAATGATAGGCTATGTGTTCATCACAAACAAGCACAGAGGTAGATGATCACAACACTACAATTCTAGGATCATATGCTTTACTCCAGTCACTCAGGTTGGTGCCATGCCCCCTCGTGTGGCAGGGAGAAGATACTGCAGTAACTAATTTTTACATAAAAAAATATGTCAACGACATGATTGATGAAGGCATGTCATTAAGCAAAGGCAGCAGCGCAGTCATCAACTACAAGCACCATTTATTCACCAACTATGGAGTTGGGGAAACATGTGTGGACCTGAATTGTGAAAACTGCAGTGGCCAAAACAAGAACACGTTTGTGCTCCAGACCATACACAAGCTCCACCACAGTCTGGATCTTCACTTCCTGATCACAGGCCACACCAAGTTTGCTCCGGCCTCATCAAGTAGAGCTTCAGAAAGACTCTGTCTTTGTCTGAGATGGCTGGTGTTGTGAAGGTACAGCACTGTGACAGGGGTCAACATCCCAGAGCTGGTTAGACTGGAGGAAGGTACGGTGCTGGTGGAAAGCTATGGCTGTCAACAACAGCTGACTCCGTACTTCAGGCCTCTGCCACAGATCAAGCACTACCAGCACTTCAGGTGAATTTCATTTTCATTGCATTGTATGAGGTTATTCTTATTAACTAAACTTTGGAGGTGAATTTATACTTTGCAAGTTTGTAATGTCTTCTAAAATGTGTTGGTTATTTCCTGTTTACAGCTTCGATGCTCTGGAGCCCGGTGTTGTTGTCGCCAAGGAGCGTTCGGGCTCAGTTTCAGCTGCTGCGGAACGCTGACGTCCTTCCTCCAATATATGGTATGCCTGTACAAGCACCACCTGGACTGTACACAGCTAGACAAACATATATTTTTGAGAAGATCAAGGAGTTTTTCGAAGAAGAGTCTATGGAAATCACATGCCCTGCACCAAAGTCAAGGGCAGGACAGAAACAGGCTCTCCGAATATAGATTCCTTTGTTCATGCGAGGTTCGGACGGACCAGTCATCAGCACTTTCTGCAGTGCCTCTATTCAAATGACTGTCTCCTAACACACACGCCATACGTTGTTGGTACTATTATTTTATTTTTAACCTGCTGCTCAACCACTTTACCCCTCGTCTATCACTGATATTGTTATTGATATTGTTCTTGTACAAACTGTATATTATTTTATTTATATTGACACTATCTATTTCTGATATTGCTACTATGCAAGTAACTATTTGGCTGTACCGTTTACACCTCCTGTAGAGACCCATCAACTTAGCAAGATGTGGCCAGTGGTGTAAAGTACTTAAGTAAAAAAAAAATAATGGAGTACTACTTAAGTATTTTTGTGCGGTATCTGTACTTTACTTTACTATTTATATTTTTGGCAACTTTTACATTTCCTTAACTACATTCCGAATGAAAATAATGTACTTTTTACTCCATACATTTTCCCTGACACTCAAAAGTACTCGTTACATTTTGACAGGAAAATCCCTGGTCATCCCTACTGCATCTGATCTGGCAGACTCATTAAACACAAATGCTTTGTTTGTAAATAATGTCTGAGTGTTGGAGTGTACCCCTGGCTATTCGTCAATAAAGAATACAGTTGTGCTGTCTGGTTTGCTTAATATAAGGAATTTTAAATGATTTATACTTTTACTTTTGATACTTACATTTTAGTACATTTTAGCAATTCCATTTTTTTTTTTTTTTACCAAATACTTTTAGACTTTTACTCAAGTAGTATTTTACTGGGTGACTTTTACTTTTAATTTAGTCATTTTCTATTAAAGGTATCTTTACTTTTACTCAAGTATGACAATTTAGTACTTTTTCCACCACTGGATGTGGCTGGGGGTTATAGCATTTATTTCACATGACCCATTAATTTAGCCAAGTGTGTCTGGGTAAGCATCATCTAATATTTATAATATATTTTTATCTGGACACTTTCTGTTTACCTGGAATTTTTCATTATTGTAGGCTACTACTTTTACCACTTTTAGTCTTAATCTTTACTACACTACTCACGGTTTAGCACATGACCTCACATGTGAATCTTTAAAGAGATGGGTGGGGCTGGCTTAAGAGGGTGTGAACAATGCTAATGCTAAGTTGATCAACTTTCAAAGCAGAATTACTTTCCCATTGTTCCTCAAAAATGCAGTGTATGATATACCATTTTGTAGGTCTGAGTCTCTACTTCATCCAATGTAAAAAAAACACAATTAAACATTTTGCTACATAAGACCGATTTGAGCTGGTCAGTCACATTTACATTTGACATTTTAGTCATTTAGCTGACGCTCTGGCTTACAGTTAGTGCATTCACCTTAAGATAGCAAGGTGGGACATATGTATATCTGAAAAGGGGGTAAGGAATAAAAAAAGACATGGAAAAATAAAAGCCACCTTAAGACCTAGTACTGATTCCTGCATTTACACTGATCCTGTAACCAAAATACAGGTATCAGGTCTGTGTGAATGGTTCTCTGCTTTTTGCAGGTAAATCCATTAACACTTCCATTCTTTAACACCTTCCTAATTTGAACTGCAAACAGCCCCCATGCACCATCCCCTACTCCCCACCCCTCCCAATTTGCCAGTTTCCCACTAATATGTATAAAAGGGTTATGCCTGCAAATAAGTTGTAAATAAGGGGATGTTTGAAAGGGTAAGATTTAGGATTTGATGAAGATCCCCATTAGCCGATGTCAGTGGTGACAGTTAGCCTAGTGGGGTCCAACACATAACGAAAAAGATATTACAGACAAAATACTTTGCAATTGACATACATTGAAAACATCAACATGTAGCCTGCATGTGTGTTACACATACATGTCACATGTAGTCCGCCTGTGTGTTCATCTATAAGTTACACATACATGTAGTCCGCCTGTGTGTTCATCTATAAGTTACACATACATGTCAGTACATACACACAAAAGTAGACCACATGAGGAAGGGCGCTGTGTGAGGTGTTGCTTTAATTGTTTTTTGAAACCAGGTTTGCTGTTCACTTACTCTATATGAGATATAAATATTGCCTTATATTTTTTACAGGTAACATACCACATCTGTCTGAAATGGGTATTACATTTATCAGCTACACTCTGAAGTCACTAGTATGTTACATAATATCTAGTCTCAAAAATAAAACTTTAAAATTAACACACAAAAAATAGGCCACAATGTTGTTCCACGCAACAGATTTGTTTACTAAAGAATTTGCTCTGTGTTTTGGCGTTTCTTTCTCGCCTCGCAGTCTCAATCATTCAAAGGCATGGCGGTGACGTGGCCAAGCTTTCCTATTATAGTACAATGGGTCCAACTTGAGTTTGGTAAAGGGAAACGAAACTGAGAAGACAACATTCCCGATGTAGGGAGACTGAACAGCATTCAGCCCCTTTGTCAAGGTGAGTGAGATTTATAAATCCATATTTATTTAATTCATTGAAAGGGGCAATCAACAGTTGAAACAATAACAAAGCGTTTTAGCTAAAAACTGAGGGATGGGACTGGAGATTGTAACCACTTCACATACAGACCTATGCATACAAGGACTGACCATCCATGATATCAACATTATAGTTTTAACCATGTATTGAGGGTATGTATATAGTGTTTGTTTCCAAACATTGGAGTAAAACAAACTTATGTTGTAGGTTATGGTGGGAAACGAGAGTTGGACTAAGCTAATGAGGCAATACATTATATTCTTCAAGCGATAATGTGTACATAGGGCTATCGTTATTTTATACATTACAAAATGAATGTAACAACTGAAGATTGTCCCTTTTTAAATGTTGTACTTCGAAAAGTGTTAACACCTTTGCCTCAGTGCTTAATTTGAGCCGGATCCAGCGTCTCAGATTTGACTTTGTCGTTCCGGTACCTATTTACCGTTCTAATAAAATTAGCGTTAAATTAAGTTGCCTCCTCGTTATTGCTCCCGTCCCCCAGAAAGATCATCAAGTAAAAGCGCGGTCATCCGGTGTAATCATCATATCTTGAACTTGCAACATTTCGGTTATTAGAAATTTCGCCCCAAAGAAAAAGGTAATAGAGTTTGATGCATATGCATCCATATGCGGATGTTCTGCAGTGACGTCTGAAACTGTTGTTGTACACTAATGTCTAGAATGAGGCTAAAATAAATCGTAATCAGCAAATGATTCCCCTGTTCATTTCACCAACATATATAGTAGGCTACTTGGCTGTTTACTCTGTCTGCTGCGCTGCTACGTTGTTTGTCACTTTCTTTCCTCAATGTGTGTACCCTGGCCTGGATACGGTGGGATACCACTCCTCGCGCTCACAATGTTTTCCGGGACCTCCCGATTTACAAATGAAGTACTGTGTTTGCGCATGTAGCTATGCGATGTCTGTGAATTCTAATTCAAAAGGATTTCAGAACAGAAATGTAGACTTTTATTTTTCATGCCTGTGATTTTATTTGTATTTTTAATCCATAGTTCCATTGGACATGCACTGGGGACAAGGCAACACTGTTCAGTAACGATATCAGCCAAACCAGGAAATGTCCAAACACAGGGAAAACATCATGTCACGGTGAGACTATTAACCAGTTAAATGTAACTACATGTAATAAAAAATGTCATCTACGTAATCCACAAAAGTAATGTATCGTGAGAGGGCCGTAAACAATAACTAGTAATGCTGTATACTCAAAGAAAGGTTAAAATCTCACCTTTCTGGTAAAAAAAATAGTTATAAATTGCTGAGGTGTAGTCACTTTTGAGGACACGCTCAAGTACACAGTACAAATATGAAGTATTTTATATGATGTATTTCCTATTCAACAAAACTGTATGAATAAGGTTTGAAATGACTTATGCTTTCTAAATATAGCATCATCAAATTATAAAATAGTGATTATCCTGAATTCAATAGTATAGCCCTCATTTGTTACAGATCAGCGTTAACAAGGGAGCTCTTGGGCCAGTACATCTCAGACACCCTCAGCCACATTCACACAGTGAGGGAGTTCTGTGACAGGCATTCCAAATGGGCCCTTCAGAGGGAGACAGATCTGGAAATGATGAGGGACATCAAGGAGAGGGCAGAGAGAATTGACCTTAAGTTCGACCATGTCCGTAACTCAGCGACCAAGGCCAAGGCGTTTGGGGAGTTCGTATGGAGCGGTCTGACCCAGGTGACTGCAGACAGTAGGCGTGAGGAGCTGGATAAGGAGCTGGGAGCTGTACTAAAGGACACTCTGGGAGGCCTGGAGAAGCTGGATTACTTCCTGGATGCTGTGGAGTGTCTGGCGGTCACCTGTCTGTTGGTGTTTGAGGAGAACAGGTTCCTCTGTCTGCCTCAGGGGACGAGCCCTGCTAGTGTTCAGGCTGTCATCATTGCTGCCAGAATGGCCTGCCCTCTCCTCATCTATTTTAAGAGGGATGCTAAGGCCTTCTTTATGCCCAGCCTCCTCAATGTAGAGGTGCTGGCCTGCCAACTGGTTAGATACATAGAAATCAGCCAGCAGGTCTGTAACAGGATGGAGAAGGGGTAAGTGGAGCTCCCATCACAATTGCTTTAACATTAACTCATGTAATCTTCTTCATTGCCATTTTACAAATACTTGATGTCCATTTTTTCCTTCAAGATTACAGATCAGACCAGAGTCTGAGAATAAACTTGGGTAAGATCCCTCAAATCAGCATTTTATATTATATTAGCATAGTTGTACTATTTTTCTTTCATTTTTGGCCTTCTCAGATGTCATTTGACAAGGTTATTGGGCTTTTGTGATATAATTCAAAAGCCACATAATAATCGAATGAATATAATGTAATGTTGAAATTAATATGCATCGCTACAGTAGCTACATCAGTCAAATGCTGTTTTGGAAAAAGAAGAATGACATCCCTGTGGTCAACCTTGGTGCTGATGTGCGGGAAGAGTCCATACAAAAGATGCTGGACCATTTGAATCAGCTGAGTGATATCAGGTAAGGTTAGTTTGGTTGTTCTCTTTAAACTTCTATTGATATTTTTGAGCAAGAACTATGTTTACTGGTATACAGTAAATAGATGTTGAATCCATCTCCTCAGGATGGACCAGAACCTCAGACTGACATTCCTGTTCCAAGGGGCTGCTCAGCGCTTCATTGGTCAGTTCAGCCAGCGCCGACCCAGGATGGAGCAGTTTCTGACCGATCTGGAGGAGAATGCTGTGCAGCTGGACAGGATGAAGCTGGGGGCTAAGATCTCCAGTGTGGCAGGCAGCTCAGTGGGGGTGGCTGGAGGAATCCTATCCATCGTGGGCTTAGCTCTGACCCCTGTCACTGCTGGGGTGTCACTGGCCCTCACAATTGCAGGGGCCAGCCTGGGGGTCACCAGTGGGGTCAACAGTATAACCACTGGTATCACAGAGATGAAGGTCAATAGCATCCATGAGAAGAAAGCCAGTGAAATATTCCAGAGTTTCATGGAGGATGTAGAGAGTCTTCAGGAGTGTCTGGAGTATGTGGCCAGGAATATGGAGCCCATCCTGGGGCAAAGCAGGGAGGATGTCGTGCTGGGAGCAGGGAACGTGATTTTCACAGCCGGGGCCATCAGCAAACGCATCGACACCTTAATAGACTGTGCCTCAGCTCTGAGTGTGAAGACCTTTGCAAATGAAGATCTGATCGCAAGCGCTGGTAAGCTGGTGCTCCAGGAAGGCAAAGCAGCACGAAACCTACCCAAGCTAGCAGGGGACATCCCGGACATTGGACAGGTCGCCAAAGGCACCCCACTAGCCCTCTCCGGCTCGGCGCGGGCTGGTTTTATCACTCTCAACGCCCTCTTCATTGGCCTGGATGTCTTCTTCATCTGTAAAGACAGCGTCAGCCTGGCCAAAGGCAGCAAGAGTGAGATATCCCAGCTCATCCGTGCCAGATCAGCATTGTGGCGCACAGAGTTGGACTCCTGGCAGAGGATCCATGACTCGCTGTGTAAAGGAATTTGGAAGTCCAGGAAGTGCCAGAGAATCCTGGAGCAGCCATTTTACCCTCTGGAGCATAATCTGAAAGAGAAAAAATCAATGTGTGTCACGCAGTAGGACAACATCAAATACTTACCAGTTTTAAGTTAGGGCCTCTCAAACATACTGTACAGTGGCACTTGTAATGTTCAACAGTTAAAAATAGATGACACAAAGCACTTTTTCAATTTTTATGAATCATTCTATACACGTGTCTATAAAACAATTAAGGTAATTTTATGAAATGTATTCTGTTTACTTGTTCAGAGTAGTCTGTTTAATGTCATGCCCTGTTTACAATGATGTGTTCAGTCAATACTGAAAGTGAAATGTAATAATGTTTCTATGATTGTGATGCTGACTTGTACCTTCACACACAGAAGACTCACATTCCTCACTTCAGCAGTAGTTGAAGATGTCTTGCTAACAGGCAATGAAACATGTTAGTACAATTTATTCTGATGTTGACTTGTGTGGAAATGTTATGAAATGGAAAGGGACTGATCATGTCTGGCCTTTTTTGTGTTAATAATAATAATAGGCCTACTTGCTGGTATTCTGAAGGGGGAAACATATATATATATATATATATACAGTGCCTTGTGAAAGTATTCGGCCCCCTTGAACTTAGAGACCTTTTGCCACATTTCAGGCTTCAAACATAAATATATAAAACTATTTTTTTGTGAAGAATCAACAACAAGTGGGACACAATCATGAAGTGGAACGACATTTATTGGATATTTCAAACTTTTTTAACAAATCAAAAAGTGAAAAATTGGGCGTGCAAAATTATTCAGCCCCTTTACTTTCAGTGCAGCAAACTCTCTCCAGAAGTTCAGTGAGGATCTCTGAATGATCCAATGTTGACCTAAATGACTAATGATGATAAATACAATCCACCTGTGTGTAATCAAGTCTCCGTATAAATGCACCTGCACTGTGATAGTCTCAGAGGTCCGTTAAAAGCGCAGAGAGCATCATGAAGAACAAGGAACACACCAGGCAGGTCCGAGATACTGTTGTGAAGAAGTTTAAAGCCGGATTTGGATACAAAAAGATTTCCCAAGCTTTAAACATCCCAAGGAGCACTGTGCAAGCGAATGGAAGGAGTATCAGACCACTGCAAATCTACCAAGACCTGTCCGTCCCTCTAAACTTTCAGCTCATACAAGGAGAAGACTGATCAGAGATGCAGCCAAGAGGCCTATGATCACTCTGGATGAACTGCAGAGATCTACAGCTGAGGTGGGAGACTCTGTCCATAGGACAACAATCAGTCAGTCGTATATTACACAAATCTGGCCTTTATGGAAGAGTGGCTAGAAGAAAGCCATTTCTTAAAGATATCCATAAAAAGTGTCGTTTAAAGTTTGCCACAAGCCACCTGGGAGACACACCAAACATGTGGAAGAAGGTGCTCTGGTCAGATTAAACCAAAATTGAACTTTTTGGCAACAATGCAAAACGTTATGTTTGGCGTAAAAGCAACACAGCTGAACACACCATCCCCACTGTCAAACATGGTGGTGGCAGCATCATGGTTTGGGCCTGCTTTTCTTCAGCCCTGACAGGGAAGATGGTTAAAATTGATGGGAAGATGGATGGAGCCAAATACAGGACCATTCTGGAAGAAAACCTGATGGAGTCTGCAAAAGACCTGAGACTGGGACGGAGATTTGTCTTCCAACAAGACAATGATCCAAAACATAAAGCAAAATCTACAATGGAATGGTTCAAAAATAAACATATCCAGGTGTTAGAATGGCCAAGTCAAAGTCCAGACCTGAATCCAATCGAGAATCTGTGGAAAGAACTGAAAACTGCTGTTCACAAATGCTCTCCATCCAACCTCACTGAGCTCAAGCTGTTTTGCAAGGAGGAATGGGAAAAAATGTCAGTCTCTCGATGTGCAAAACTGATAGAGACATACCCCAAGCGACTCACAGCTGTAATCGCAGCAATTTTTCAGTTTTTGATTTGTTAAAAAAGTTTTAAATATCCAATAAATGTTGTTCCACTTCATGATTGTGTCCCACTTGTTGTTGATTCTTCACAAAAAAATAGTTTTATATCTTTATGTTTGAAGCCTGAAATGTGGCAAAAGGTCGCCGAATACTTTCGCAAGGCTCTGTGTATATATATGGTGGTCTTTGGTACTGCATTCTCCTCATGACAATTTAATACCAGACATCAATGATCCTGGCCTCCTCCAGGATCACTGTGGACAATGTCCCTCCGGACCCCCAGAGAAGCCCCTGGAGGGGAAACCCCCCCCCAACTAGGCATCTGCCACTGTCATCTGCCTCTCGGCATCCTTGCCCTGCCTCCTCACCGCCTCCTTGGTTCTCACCCACACCACGTCAAACACCCCTTCTGCCTAGGATGCCATGTCCCACAGCACTCTTCACCGCCTCTCTCCGATAAGGAGTATTCGCAACCCTGAGACCTCAAAGAGGAACTGCTTGGCCTAAATGAACAAACAGAATAGCATAGTTCTATTTCATTGCATGTATCTTTAAACAACCTTTTCTCACAGTATGTATTATAGATGTCAATGAAAATCACTCATGATCACTACAAATATTGAATTGAGAGACTGTCAGGACAGTTTCTGACTGCAGTGTTTTCACTTCCTGTTTCTATTTTTGCCAGGATAGAAAAAAAAACTGACCTGGTTGATAATCTGAGCTTCCATTTCCATCATGACCTCATCTGAATCCACCGTTTATCATACGTGTATGATATGGCAACACACAACCAGTGCCGCCAAATATAATCCACTTTCATCAGAACAATGTATACAACAGCCGTTTTCCCCGGTCCTCTCCCTTCCATCTTGGGACATCTTGTCTGAATGGCTTACGGTCTATAGCCATAAGTCTGGCTGTGACACAGTACCAAACGATACTGTATGGGAACAGCTTCTTTGTGCTTGAGGGAGACTCAGCTTCTGGACACTGGCTCAGTGCCAGATGAGTTGGGAGAGGTAGTTTCTGGACAGGGCCCTGGCGATAACGAAACACTCAGTCACACATCTCTGGCAAACAAGATTGAATGTAAGAGCTCACCCTTAGTAAAGAATGAAGTTCATATGGCATTATGTTTAAAGATCTCAAACAGCTACATATTAATTATTTGGCAAATAAAAGCATTGACGGGAAGAACACCTTCACAGTAGCTCAGCTTTGACCAGGTGTTTGAGGAGTAGACGGGTGACATGCCTTGGAAGTCATCTGGGACACAGGTCAGCATACAGATTGATGTAGCTCTGCCCTCACCAACTACCCAGTAACCATTCACTCAACCTGTATACAGAAACATCAAGTATCTAAATATACCAGAAACCTCAATTGCTATTAACAATATATACACTTCACAGAAGAGCTGAATAGGAATCCTTGACTCATTTTGATGACTTATGCCTGCTTAGTGATTATTTTTCAGTGGGAGAAAATACAAAATAAATGGAAACAAGAGCCAGTTTCTCAGATCTTTATTTGAATGTAACGAGGAGTATTTTTCTGTGTGATGCAGGCCACCTGGTCACTAGTGCAATTGCCACACCTTAGGGTTCTTGTTCATCTAGAAAAAGAGGACAGGGAGTAGAGATAAATAAGGGGGAGAGAAAACATAATTCAGAATATGCTAAACGTATTGTAAAAAAAAGTCAACTTAAATCACATTACTTACAAACCATTAGACAGAACACAATCAAATAAATAATAAGACCACACATTGTAATATATATACAGTGCATTTGGAAAGTATTCAGACCCCTTCACTTTTTCCACATTTTGTTACAGCCTTATTCTGAAATGGATTACATTATACCCCCCTCAATCTATACCCAATACTCCATTATGACACAGCAAAAACAGGTTGACATTTTTGCAATTATTATTATTTTTTAAATGGAAAAAAAACTGATATCACATTTACTTAAGTATTCAGAACCTTTACTCAGTACTTTGTTGAAGCACCTTAGGCAGCAATTACATTGTTGAGTCTTCTTGGGTATGACGCTACAAGCTTGGCCACCTGTATTTGGGGAGTTTCTCACATTTTTCTCTGCAGAGCCTCTCAAGCCCTGTCAGGTTGGCCGGGGAGCGTCGCTGCACACCTATTTTCAGGTCTCTCTAGACGTTCGATCGGCTTCAAGTCTGAGCCACTCAACAACATTGAGAGACTTGTCCCGAAGCAACTCCTGCGTTGTCTTGGCTGTGTGCTTAGGGTCGCTGTCCTGTTGGAAGGTGACCATTCGCCCCAGTCTGAGGTCCTGAACAGGTTATCATCAAGGATCTGTGTACTTTGCTTTGTTCATCTTTCCCTCGATCTTGACTAGTCTTCCAGTCCCTAATTCTGAGGAGTGCCTTCCTTCTGGCCATAAAGGCCTGATTGTTGGAGTGCTGCGAAGTTGGTTGTCCTTCTGGAAGGTTCTCCCAACTCCACAGAAGAACTGGAGCTCTGTCAGTGACCATCGTGTTCTTGGTCACCTCCCTGATCAAGGCCCGTGTCCCCAGTTTGGCCGGGTGGCCAGCTCTAGGAAGAGTCTTGGTGGTTTCAAACTTCTTCCATTTAAAAATGGAGTCCACTGTGTTCTTGTGGAACTTCAATGCTGCAGACATTTTTTGGTACCCTTCCCCAGATCGGTGCCTTGAGACAATCCTGTCTCGGAGCTCTACGGACAATTCCTTCGACCTCATGGCTTGGTTTTTGCTTTGACATGCACTGTCAGCTGTGGGACCTTATATAGACAGGTGTGTGCCTTTCCAAATCATGTCCAATCAATTGAATTTACCACAGATGGACTCCAATCAAGTTGTAGAAACAGCTCAAGGATGATCAATGGAAACAGAATGCGTCTGAGCTCAATTTCAAGTCTCATACCAAAGGCTCTGAATAGTTATGTAAAAAATTTATGTTTTATTTTTAATTTGCAAATAATTTTAAAACCTGTTTTCAAATTCTCATTATGGGGTAGTGTGTGTACATTGATGGGAAAAAATCTATTTAATTAATTTTAGAAAAAGGCTGTAACGTAGCAAAATGTGGAAAAAGTGGTCTGAATACCTTCCGAATGCCCTGTAAACATTGTACAGGTACCGCATAGTGCAATGGTGGCAGTCCTTCTCACCTTCCTCCTCCTCGTCCTCTTCATCATCATCATCATCATCTTCCTCATCTTCATCCGAGCTGAAGGTCCCGTCAGGCAAGCTATACACGCGAATCACTTGCTGTTGGCAAAAGCACACAAACACAATGATAATATTGACTCTCTGTAAGGAACACTAACATTTCTAGGGCTCTGTGTGCAGACACTGTCAGACAATGGGGGAAATCAACTACTACAAGTTGCAGAGACAAGTACTAGTCTTTCAAGTCATTGGCAGCGATCTACAGAAACAGTCAAGGGCATGCTCTGCTCCATGGTCAGCGGTCACAGAGTCTCAATGGTCCGCAGTCCCGGGCTCACCTTGTTGGGGTCCTTGAGGATAAGGTACTTGCCCTCCTCCAGCTTGCGGCAGATGTCGATGACGCAGCGTAGGATGCCCCAGGCATTCTCCATGCTCAAGTTGATCTGGCTGGCAAACTCAGTGGGCTGGAACTGCTGGGTGCCCAGGACCACGTGGCGCGCAGAGTCCTTCGCGTGATAACGAGACACGTACCTGGAGACGGGAGGGCAGGGGATTTAACTGATGGAGGTCAGTCGAA
Organism: Oncorhynchus mykiss; assembly: GCF_013265735.2. NCBI lineage: Eukaryota > Metazoa > Chordata > Actinopteri > Salmoniformes > Salmonidae > Oncorhynchus > Oncorhynchus mykiss. The sequence continues at coordinate 80,979,377 of NC_048576.1, read as the reverse complement.
TTGTTTTATAACAGAATATGTACCAAGCTATTCAGCTCATAACCAAGTGAATTTATGGACAATTTGAAGGGGAAAAGTTGTTGCTATGAACAGTATATAGTAGAGGTCGACCGATTAATCGGAATGGCCAAGTAATTAGGGCCGATTTCAATTTTTCATAACAATCGGAAATCGGTATTTTTGGGCTCCAATTTTTTTATACCTTTATTTAAATAGGCAAGTCAGTTTAAGAACACATTCTTATTTTCAATGACGGCCTAGGAAAGGTGGGTTAACTGCCTCGTTCAGGGGCAGAATGACAGATTTTCACCTCGTCGGCTCGGGGGGATCCAATCTAGTCCAACGCAATAACCACCTGCCTATCTCTCGTTGCACTCCACAAGGTAAGTTGCTAGCTAGCATTAAACTTATCTTATAAAAAACAATCAATCATAATCACTAGTTAACTACACATGGTTGATGATATTACTAGATATTATCTAGCGTGTCCTGCGTTGCATATAATCTGACTGAGCATACAAGTATCTAAGTATCTAACTGAGCAGTGGTAGGCAGAAGCAGGCGCGTAAACATTCAAACAGCACTTTCGTGCGTTTTGCCAGCAGCTCGTCGTTGTGCGTCAAGCATTGCGTTGTTTATGACTTCAAGCCTATCAACTCCCAAGATGAGGCTGGTGTAACCGACGTGAAATGGCTAGCTAGTTAGCGCGCGCTAATAGCGTTTCAAACGTCACTCGCTCTGAGCCTTCTAGTAGTTGTTCCCCTTGCTCTGCATGGGTAACGCTGCTTCGATGGTGGCTGTTGTCATTGTGTTGCTGGTTCAAGGCCAGGGAGGTGCGAGGAGAGGGACGGAAGCTATACTGTTACACTGGCAATACTAAAGTGCCTAAAAGAACATCCAATAGTCAAAGGTTAATGAAATACAAATGGTAGAGAGAAATAGTCCTATAATAACTACAACCTAAAACTTCTTACCTGGGAATATTAAAGACCCATGTTAAAAGGAACCACCAGCTTTCATATGTTCTCATGTTCTGAGCAAGGAACTTAAACGTTAGCTTTCTTACATAGCACATATTGCACTTTTACTTTCTTCTCCAACACTTTGTTTTTGCATTATTTAAACCAAATTGAGCATGTTTCATTATTTACTTGAGGCTAAATTGATTTTATTTATGTATTATATTAAGTTAAAATAAGTGTTCATTCAGTATTGTTGTAATTGTCATTATTACAAATAAATATATATTTTTTTCTTTCTATTTTTATTTATAAATTGGCCGATTATCGGCTTTTTTGGTTCTCCAATAAATCGGCATCGGCGGTGAAAAATTATAATCGGTCGACCTCTAGTATATAGTTGCACTGACCCTAGCTTGAGGTACTCTGAGCCAGCCAGCATGGCACAGCAGGTCCAGCGGGCCAGTTTGTAGCTGTTGTTCTTTAGCTCAGTGGCCAGAACAGCTCCTCTCTGAGAGTCCAGCTTCTGACGCCAGTCCACTCCATTACAGTGCTTAAGACAAGAACAAAACATTCAACATTAAGCATTAGAGGGGAAGTTAACACTGCATTTCATCCCCAGAGACAGCATCAAATATCTAGTACTGTCTTTTCTGTCATCACTCGTTCCTTCTCTTACCCGGGAGTCCCACTCGTTGAGGGTCTTGACGTTGATGAAGGACACCTCTCCGTTGGCCCCGGTCATCACTCCATCGTGCTCACAGCGTACAATCAGGTCAATGTCCTCCCCCAGCTTCCAGCGGCGGTACCTGAGACAGAAACAGGTGAGTTTACAGGGCTACACAGCTACACCCCTCAACACTAACCAAGAGTCCAGCAGGACACATCACATGGATCAATCACATGGATCCCTTACTTACATATGTGAATTAACAAGCTGTGATTAGATGGTCTGAATGATTAGATGGTCTGCAGTAGTAAGAGAGCAGCACGGGTCAGTACCCACCTGTAGGCAACAGAGGCCACCTCACTCTTGTCTATGTCCTCCTCTACAAATGGGTTGGGGTTAGGGAACTTGTGCCTCTCCCCACCCTGAGGGGAAACAAAGACACGGCATCCTATTAGAACTGAAAGAATTAACATCAAATTCAAATGTATTCTTTACAAATGCAGAAATGCTTGGACTTTTTCCACATCACACTCACATTGAAGGAATGTCACTAGACATGTCCATTGGTGTATAATTGTAGTGGTCTTACCATGCGCAGACACTGCTGGCTGAAGTTATGGTTGATGTATGTAGCCTCCATGGCCAGGTTACGGGGCGAGTTGAAGGAGTTGCCCTCATCCTGTGGTGGCTCGTTGGCAGTCTCACTCACCGTCAACAGATCTGACATGTACAGTTACAGATGGTTAGATGAGCCGAATGCACAAAAACCGAACACCCTAAACATTGGCATTATGACAAGAAGACTTAAATATTAGAGAGTTTGATATAAGGTATAACTACTGATTCCCTAGTAAACAAGACTTCCTTGACCAGTCATAGATGGACCAACAGCTGAATAGATTAACTTGAGAAAGCCTCACCAAAGTCAGAGTTGTCTCTCTTGTCAAAGAAGAGCTTGTTGCCCACTCTCTGCACAATGATGTCCCAGGAGTTGACTGAGCGCGTGCAGCACATCAGGGTGGCCAGGATGGCATCGGTGGCAAACACATTTCCCTGGGTCTTAGCCAACTGCAGAGAGGAGGGTATAGGGAAGGATTTACATCAGAGCAGAGAACACACTCTACTGGGCAGTGGACATTGTAATAATCATGTTTTTGTTTCTGAAATGTGTGAAACTATTAGCTCTGGAAACGAATGTGCAGACAAAACAACAGGACTGAATCAATAATATGTTGCTCTGGCTTATTGTACCTGGCACAGTGCTGTAAGTGTGGAATTGAGAGGGTGTACCTTGCGGATGACAGGGTCGTCGGTGGTGGTGACTGTGTGAAAGATCCTCTTGATGCTCTTGAGAGGCTTCTCGTTGCGAGTGGTGACGCGGTCGAAGGCCTTGTCGTAGTACTCCAACGCACCACAGCACTCACTGAGGGAGAAAGGAAATCAACTGACTTTACGTGGATATGATATTGTCTTCCAGTAGAAACAAAGGGAAAAAACAGACTAGACTCATTGCAGGTGAAAAGCAACTTGAACATCATGTTATTCAGACTGTGGGTTTTGTTCTGAACTGTGAGACAGACTATAAAAAATATGGACAAAGCCATCGATGACATCACCCCATTGTTTCCTATGAGAATGCTCAGTGGCGCATTTCATAATAAGGAAGTGTCATTTTAGCATGTCACCATCCTTTTACACAGGAGTTGTTGGAAACCTACTCTATGAAGTAACGTTGAAGGCTAGCTCAGTGCTGCTCCCTCTCATTGAGTATCTCATGCTGAAGGCCGATAGAGGACTGCAGGCTGCCATTAGCAACTAGATTATTCTTATAACTTTGTCTGTGTTTTTAAAATAATCGGTTCAAGGACATACATCTGGTGAATTAGAAGCCATTATTAGTACCATAATTGTGTTTGAATATTTTGTTTATATACATCTACGAATACTGACCACAAAGAGCACAATTTCCCCTTTCACTATAATGGGGGGATACTGTTATGTGGAAACAATGCCTGCAGTACCACGGTCGTCCATCAACTTGAACTCTCAGTCGTTCTCCAAGGATTGAGCACAGGTGCAGTGTTGATTAGTCACTCACATGTCAGTGGGGTCTTCCACCTCCATGTATCTCATCTTCATCAGCCTGGGGAAGTCCATCTCCTCCTTCACCTCCCAGTCACTCCGGACCTCTACCGACGAGTCTCGGGGTTTCAACTGGGCATTGAAATGAAAGGTATGAGGGGGGAAAGGGAAAGGGGAGGGAGGAGAGACAGGCACGGATGGTAGCGTTAGCAGGTGTTTGGGAAGACTGTTGCCAGAAACTTCATACGACTACATCAGATGTTATCTGAGGAGTATCACAATACGGTTCAGATGTTCGGAGGTGCACTGATGTTGTTGATCTTCCCATACCTGGGATTTCTGGTCCCACTTCTGACGGACGCCAAACTGCTTCTGGAACTTTTTCTGTAGGCGCATGCGATCCCTGGACAGAGCCACGTGAGATTAGACAGAGTTATAGAGAGAACCAGAGAACAACATGTGTTTTAGAAAGCCACATTAGCAGTGGATTGGCTAAACAACAGCAGGCAGCTCACCGCTCCTTCTGCTTGGCACTCTTTGGGAGGGTCTGCATATTGAACTGGGTCAAGTTCCTGCGGTCCTTGTCCCTGCGCAGATTCCTCTGTAAAAACAGAACAAAACATCCTGTTATAGAAAAGGTGACACAGAAAAGCCTTTTTGGGGTACTGTGTGTGTATGTATGGTCGAGCAGGTTAGTCTTGTACCTGTGCAAACCTCATGCGGTTCCTCTGGTAGGCAGTCTTCTGCGTCTTGGCAGTGTCCACCAGCTGGAAGCTCGTCTCGTCCTCCTCATGGAAGTAGGCATACTGACTACCACCCCCAAACTGAGATGAATACTTGTCTGTCAAAACATACAACCAAATGTCAAATGATGGCATCCCATGGTCTGAAATACCTCAAAATCAATATTGAATAGGCAATATATTCTGGATTATGTTTACACCATATCATGTTATTATCGTGAATCCTACAATACAATTGAACCCACTTGTGTATCTCTTGTCCTGGTAGGTTGCTCCTGTCCAATCAGCCACCTGCACAGATGGACAGAAAAGTAAATCAGTCAGCCTAATTTCCTCCTCTTGAAGCAGGGCAAACTGCTGTTTATAATTAAAGGTGAGAGGCAGCAGAGGAAGACCAACCTTTCCCAGACGGTCTCCTTTGCTAAAGGGCTGGTAGGGCATGTCCTTAAACTTCTCAGGGACAGCACAGGGACCCCACCCAGAGGGATTGTCCTGGATCTCAGGGGCATGGAACTTCGCCATGGTCTGAGGTTTGGGCAGATGTTGTAAACATTTCAAACGAAACGCAGATTTGAACAATATCTAGTTACCTTATACTATGTATATTAGATAGAAATTTGGTGTACATATGCAAGTGGATGATAAGATTAGTAACCTAGGCCGCAGGGTCTCAGACAATGTCAATGAACAGCACTGTTTTCACTCAGCAATGCACTAACATTAGATAGGCATTTCAGTTTGCGCAGTGGCCTAGTCATCACGGACCCAGGACACATAACCATTGGTTTGCTAAGAAACTGTCATCGATAGACTATTTGCATATTGCATAAGTAATAATCATGCAGAGAATGCAATGTACAAGTTATAGCTAACGTCGTTATCTACAATACCCTAGCCTAAGCTTGCTAACGTTAGCCAGCTAGCATTATATTAGCAGGCGACCTAGTTAACTAACTTAGCTAACCAAAAATGTCACAACACCCAAATCTAGTAAGGGGTCATTAATCGGGGACATCAACAAGTGAGCGCAACTACGTTCTGTTTGCATAGGGACACTATAGCAAGCTAAACAGCATGCTTGCTAGCTCGTTAGCCAGGTGGCAGATAGCAATCTGCTAAGCTAACGGCGGTGGCAGTAGCATCCACTCGAGTACATCTCACACTATGTTTACCCTAAACGTCATTGTAAAACATGACATGTTCATACATCTTTATATGTCTTATTCGAATCTCACCTTTAAGATTGTGACGACCAAACGGCAGCTTTTATTCGGCAAATCAGCCGAGTCACAATTTTCTTCTAAAAGCGCCGTAGAAAAAGGAAGTGGAAAAGTACCGTAAAGAGTTGTTTTCCGGCAGACTATAAGCTTTGTTGCATATTGCTGCCTTTCACAGGTCGGAGTGTGAATTGCACATTTTGTTCACAAAAAGTGAAATTGGGGAAAAAAATGAATTGCACCACCATCTACCCCTAGATATACACCACTATCCCCAACAAACCCACCACCTTTCACATTACTTTGGCCCTAACATCCTACACCAGGCCGTCACACTGGGAGGCTGGAACCCCTTCTCTCAAATACCCCTGTAGTTCTTCTGCACTAAAATCTCAACACCCAAAACGTGCTTCTACCACCAAATCAGTCTTCTGGGATTTCCTTTCCATCTGTGCAGTAATGACCATAGCAATAAATGCCAAGAAGTCAACCTTACTAAAGCACAAACTGTTTGGGTTACTCTGTACTGGCCCAATATTCACAGGGATCCTCTCAGGCTCCCTCACCCTTTCTCACCATCCTCTACTTTCCTCACTGTTTTTTGTTGTGGTATTTTATTAGGATCCCCATTAGCTGTTGCTGAAGAGGCAGCTACTCTTCCTGGGGTCCACACAAAACATTACATAATACAGAACATCAATAGACAAGAACAGCTCAAGGACTGAACTACACACATTTAAAATAAGAGCACTAGAACAAAAAAAAGGTCCTACTGACAGTTACACACATTACTGACAGTTACTCACACATCAGTACATATACAGAAATGATTCAGACCCCTTGACCTTTTCCACATTCTGTTACGTTACAGCCTTATTCTAAAATGGATTAAATTGTTTTTTTGCGCCTCATCAATCTAAATATAATACCCCATAATGACAAAGCAAAAACAGGTTTTTAGACATTTTTGCATTGCTTAAAAGAAACGGAAATATGACATTTACATAAGTATTCAGACGCTTTACTCAGTACTTTGTTGAAGCACCTTAGGCAGGGATTACATCCTTGAGTCTTCTTGGGTATGACGCTACAAGCATGGCACGTCTGTATTTGGGGAGTTTCTCCCATTCTTCTCTGCAGATCCTCTGAAGCTCTGACAGGTTGGATGGGGAGTGTCGCTGCAAAGCGATTTTCATGTCTCTCCAGAGATGTTCGATCAGGTTCAAGTCTGGTCTTTGACTGGACCACTCAAGGACATTCAGACACTTGTCCCAAAGCCACTCTTAAGTTGTCTTGGCTGTTTTGTTGTCCTGTTGGAATGTGAACCTTCACCCCAGTCTGAGGTCCTGAGCGCTCTGGAGCAGGTTTTCACTAAGGATTTCTCTGTACTTTGCTCCGTTCATCTTTGCCTCGATCCTGACTAGTCTCCCAGTCCCTGCCGCTAAAAACATCCTCACACCATGATGCTGCCACTACCATGCTTCACCGTAGGGGTGGTGCCAGGTTTCCTCCAGATGTGACACTTGGCATTCAGGACAAAGAGTTCAATCTTGGATTCTTCAGACCAGATAATCTTGTTTTTCATGGTCTGAGAGTCTTTAGGTGCCTTTTGGCAAACTCCAAGAGGGCTGTCATGTGCCTTTTACTGAGGAGTGGCTTCCGTCTGGCCACTCTACCATAAAGGCTTGATTGGTGGAGTGCTACAGAGAATGTTGCCCTTCTGGAAGGTTCTCCCATCTCCACAGAGGAACTCTGGATGACTTTCAGAGTGAACATCGGGTTCTTGGTCACAACCCTGACCAAGGCTCTTCTACCATGATTGCTCAGTCAGACCGGGCGGCCAGCTCTAAGAAGAGTCTTGGTGGTTCCAAACTTCATCCATTTAAGAATGATGGAGGCTACTGTGTTACTGAATACTTTCCGAATGCACTGTATGACAAACAGGAGTGGAGCTACCATCCTCAGTAGCTTTCCATCTAAGTCGTCAATACCAGGTGGTTTCTCATTATTGATGGACAACAATACATTTTCACACTAATTTGACAGAATAAAAAATGACAACGCTTTCCTTTCATTATTAAGTCTTTTATGCATTTCATGCCTGACTTTTCCCACTTTGCCTATGAAATAGTCATTAAAATAATTGGCAATATCAAAAGGTTTTGTGATGAATGAGCCTTCTGATTCAATGATAGATGGAGTTGAATTAGTCTTTTTGTACATTATTTCATTTAAAGTACTTTAAAGCTTTTTTTCCTTCATACTTTATAATATTTATCTTAGTTTCATGATTCATTTTCTTTTTCTTTTTGTTTCAGCTTAGTCACATCATTTCTCAATTTACAGTAAGTTTGCCAATCGGATGTGCAGCCAGACTTATTAGCCTACTCATTTTGCTTAATCTCTCTCAACCACACAGTTTTTCAATTCCTCATCAATCCACTGAGCATTAACAGTTCTAACAGTCAGTTTCTTTATAGGTGCATACTTATCAATAGCTGGAAGAAACAATGTCATAAATGCATCAAGTGCCGTGTCTGGATGCTCCTCATTGCACACATCAGACCAACAAATATTTTTTACATCTTCAACTTAGCAATCACTACAAAACTTTTTGTATGATCTCCTATACACTATTTTAGGCCCAGCCTTTGGAACTTTGGCATTTCTGGATATAGCCCACTACAGTATAGTATGGTCACTATGTCCAATGGGTGTGGATACAGTTTTAGAACAAAGTTCTGCAGCATTAGTAAAAATGTCATCAATACACATGGATGATATATTTCCTGTAGTGTTTTTAAACACCCTGGTATGTTCATTAATAACCTGAACCATATTACAGGCACTGGTTACAGTAAGAAGCCTTGTTTTCATCAAGCTGTCCGCTCAAGACCAGTCTATATTCAGGTCACCAAGACAATAGACCTCTCCGTTAACATCACATACACTATCAAGCATTTCACACATATTATCCAGATACTGACTGCTAGCACTTGGTGGTTTATAGCAACACCCCACAAGAATAGGCTTGAGATGAGGCAGGTGAACCTTCGACCGCAGTACTTCAAAAACATTACATGAGATCGTCTCTTGACAGGAATATGGCTCTGAATATATACTGTATACAAACACCTCCCCCACAGGTATTCCTGTCTCTTCTATAGATGTTATATCCCTGTATTGCTACTACTCTATTATCAAAGGAATTATCTAAGTGAATCTCAGAGATAGTCTATATACAGTGCCTTGCGAAAGTATTCGGCCCCCTTGAACTTTGCGACCTTTTGCCACATTTCAGGCTTCAAACATAAAGATATAAAACTGTATTTTTTTGTGAAGAATCAACAACAAGTGGGACACAATCATGAAGTGGAACAACATTTATTGGATATTTCAAACTTTTTTAACAAATCAAAAACTGAAAAATTGGGCGTGCAAAATTATTCAGCCCCCTTAAGTTAATACTTTGTAGCGCCACCTTTTGCTGCGATTACAGCTGTAAGTCGCTTGGGGTATGTCTCTATCAGTTTTGCACATCGAGAGACTGACATTTTTTCCCATTCCTCCTTGCAAAACAGCTCAAGCTCAGTGAGGTTGGATGGAGAGCATTTGTGAACAGCAGTTTTCAGTTCTTTCCACAGATTCTCGATTGGATTCAGGTCTGGACTTTGACTTGGCCATTCTAACACCTGGATATGTTTATTTTTGAACCATTCCATTGTAGATTTTGCTTTATGTTTTGGATCATTGTCTTGTTGGAAGACAAATCTCCGTCCCAGTCTCAGGTCTTTTGCAGACTCCATCAGGTTTTCTTCCAGAATGGTCTTGTATTTGGCTCCATCCATCTTCCCATCAATTTTAACCATCTTCCCTGTCCCTGCTGAAGAAAAGCAGGCCCAAACCATGATGCTGCCACCACCATGTTTGACAGTGGGGATGGTGTGTTCAGCTGTGTTGCTTTTACGCCAAACATAACGTTTTGCATTGTTGCCAAAAAGTTCAATTTTGGTTTAATCTGACCAGAGCACCTTCTTCCACATGTTTGGTGTGTCTCCCAGGTGGCTTGTGGCAAACTTTAAACGACACTTTTTATGGATATCTTTAAGAAATGGCTTTCTTCTTGCCACTCTTCCATAAAGGCCAGATTTGTGCAATATACAACTGATTGTTGTCCTATGGACAGAGTCTCCCACCTCAGCTGTAGATCTCTGCAGTTCATCCAGAGTGATCATGGGCCCCTTGGCTGCATCTCTGATCAGTCTTCTCCTTGTATGAGCTGAAAGTTTAGAGGGACGGCCAGGTCTTGGTAGATTTGCAGTGGTCTGATACTCCTTCCATTTCAATATTATCGCTTGCACAGTGCTCCTTGGGATGTTTAAAGCTTGGGAAATCTTTTTGTATCCAAATCCGGCTTTAAACTTCTTCACAACAGTATCTCGGACCTGCCTGGTGTGTTCCTTGTTCTTCATGATGCTCTCTGCGCTTTTAACGGACCTCTGAGACTATCACAGTGCAGGTGCATTTATACGGAGACTTGATTACATCATTAGTCATTTAGGTCAACATTGGATCATTCAGAGATCCTCACTGAACTTCTGGAGAGAGTTTGCTGCACTGAAAGTAAAGGGGCTGAATAATTTTGCACGCCCAATTTTTCAGTTTTTGATTTGTTAAAAAAGTTTGAAATATCCAATAAATGTCGTTCCACTTCATGATTGTGTCCCACTTGTTGTTGATTCTTCACAAAAAAATACAGTTTTATATCTTTATGTTTGAAGCCTGAAATGTGGCAAAAGGTCGCAAAGTTCAAGGGGGCCGAATACTTCCGCAAGGCACTGTACAGCATCAGTTCGGAGGAGATAAAGATGCATACTGATGGGCCAGAAAACATGTGAGCCGTAGCCCTCAGCAACTACCTGAGGGTATGTTATTAGTAGTCATTGTGTTACCACACAGTGCTCATATAAATTGCCATTTTCAGTAACACAGTTTTGCCTACTCTTTGGTTGATATTATTTAATGTTAATTTTGTTATGCCAATTCTTTTCAACTGACCTTTAAAATGATCTTTGTGATATAAAACAGGTGAGGGACAGGAGAAAGAGGCGAAGAGGCAGAAGACCAACGCTCTGGATCTGGCTAAGGAGTTTATTAGGTTAATGGGTAAGTCTGCTTCAGTGGACGCAATCATTGGTGACATGGTCCCAGAGGAGAAAGGTTGAACTGTCTTTTTCAGAAGCTCGTAATATGTGTGTGCCTCTCTCTGTGTTAAGGGTGGCAGCTGAATCAGAGCTCTTATGAATGTAACATCACCCCAAGTGGCAATACATCATTTTACGTTTAATTTACAATTCAATCAGTCACAAACATTTAATTTCATTGTCTAAAATGTAAAGGACTAATTTAAACGGCCCATACATGGCGTCCCTGGAGGAAAAAGTGAGTCATCCTTGACCACCAGGAAAGGTAAAGGATGACGCACACCTTTGGACCAGAGCTCATACAAAGTGTTTACCTACAGTGGATTCGGAAAGTATTCAGACCCCTTCCCCTTTTCCAAATGTTGTTATGTTACAGCCTTATTCTAAAATGTAGTAAATTGTTTTTATCCCCCCTCATCAATATACACACAATACCACATAATGACAAGGCAATTTATTTTTTAAATGATAGCAAATGTATAAAAAAACCCAGAAATACCTTATCTACATAAGTATTCATACCATTTGCTATGAGACTCGAAGGTGCATCCTGTCTTCATTGATCATCATTGAGATCTTTCTACAGCTTGATTGGAGTCCAGCTGTGGTAAATTCAACTGACTGGACATGATTTGGATTCTACCTGAAACCAAGAAGGGTTTTCCTCTGTGGAAAGCTGAAGAACCCTTTCGGATCCCTTTTTTCTTGACATTCTGTAAATGCTTGATGATATGTTTTTGTGTACATTGAGCCACAAACTAAATTTCCCCACAGGGATAATAAAGTCCTTATCTTATCTCCCCCCCACCCACCCACCACAGAGAGGGAAGTTGGTGATAATGAAAGGGTGTAAAGACATTTACTAGGAACTGTAAGTATAATGGGAATTTTATTTTTTACAACTTTTCTCTTGCTGATGTAGAATAAATGTGTTTAGAAGGTTGTAATCTTGGCAACCAGAATGCCTACACCAAAAACAGCCATCTGCCTCAACTGGCTGAGTAGGACATGTGGCTGTAGTGCAGTGGAGGCTGCTGAGGGGAGAACGGCTCATAATAATGGCCGGAACGGAGGAAATGGAATGGCATCAAACACCTGGAAACCATGGAAACCACGTGTTTGATGTATTTGTTGCCATTGCACTTATTCCACTCCAGTCATTACCACAAGCACATTCTCCCAAATGAAGGTGCCACCAGCCTCCTGTTCTGTATGTAGTGTGTTACATGCTGAACTGAAATCAATAAACAACCGTCTAGCATATGTCTAGCATATGCTGTTGATTGCATCACCAGTCCCACGATTTAGCTTATTACCAAATTGGTAAGGATCTAAGGCCTGTTTATGCATACAGGTCTGCTTAAAGACAAACTATTGTAGATTGATTTCCAGCCTAGTAAGAATCCAGTCATAAATAACAATTGTGTCAATCACATTAGCACACTCAGAGAAGTCATGAACATCAAACCTTGTGTAAAAATGATTTAATTCATTAGCTTTTGTTACTTAATCTGTTATGTGCACTGATTATTTTGTGGGGTTCATGTTGGTGATTGTTTTCATTGACTCCCACAGTTTTTTTGGAGTTCATTGTAAGGAACTTTTCTCCAAAGATTATTTGTGTTGTTTCCTTGTCTCTCAGAGTTTTCGTTGAGCTTCTTTTCACACACATTTTTCAATTGTTGTTGTTCCTTGTTTTTCGAACGTTGTTCCTTGTTTGTCTCTTGCGGTTGTGTGTGTGTGCCTCCTCTTCAGGCTGGTTGAAAAAGAGTGCCATCAACTGATGGTGGACTCCGATAGAGGTGCTGGTTTATAGATAGGTGCAACTGTCCCAGCTCCCTCTTTAGAGGATGTAATTGATAACCAGTAGGAGACAGGGATACAATTTACACTGTATTACCACATACCAAACAATTTTTTTTTTAATGGTTGCATACTAGTGGATGCTGCTGTGGGGTGGACGGCTCATAACAATGGCTGAAACGGAGCGAATGGAATGGCATCAAGTGTGTTTGATGTATTTGATATCATTTCACCTATAAGGTACCACCAACCTCCTGAGTTGCATAAACATGTTTAGCAGATGTTATTGTAGGTGTAGTGAAATGCTTGTGTTCCTAACTCCAACAGTGCAGTAATATCGAACAATACACAACAATACACACAAATCTAAAAGTAAAATAATGCAATTAAGAAATAAAGAAATATTAGGACGAGCAATGTTGGAGTCCGGAGTAGGGTACTGGGTGGAGGCTGGCAGTGATGGCTATTTAACAGTCTGATGGCTTTGAGATAGAAGCTGTTTTTCAGTCTCGGTCTCAGCTTTGATGCACCTGAAAAGGCCTTGGCTCAGGTGGCTGAGGTCCTTGATGAAATTATTGGCCTTCCTGTGACACAGAGTGCTGTAGATGTCCTGGAGGGCAGGCAGTGTGCCCCCAGTGATGCGCTGGGCAGATCGCACCACCCTCTGGAGAGCCCTGCGGTTGCGGACGGTAGAGTTGCCATACCAGGCGGTGATACAGCATGACAGGATGCAATCAATGGTGCATCTGTAAAAGTTTGTGAGGGTCTTAGGGGCAAAGCCACATTTCTTCAGCCTCCTTCATTTATTCAGCCTCCTAAGGTGAAAGAGGCCCTCTTATGCTTTCTTGTGTGGGTGGACCATGTTTGTGTGGGTGCACCATGTTCATGTGGGTGCACCATGTTTGTGTGGGTGCACCATGTTTGTGTGCACCATGTTTGTGTGGGTGCACCATGTTTGTGTGGGTGCACCATGTTTGTGTGGGTGCACCATGTTTGTGTGGGTGCACCATGTTCGTGTGGGTGCACCATGTTTGTGTGGGTGCACCATGTTTGTGTGGGTGGACCATCAGTGATGTGTACGCTGAGAATCTGAAGCTTTTCACTTTCTCCACTGTGGCCCCATCGATGTGTTTGGAGGTGTGCGCCCTCTGCTGTTTCCTGAAGTCAAGATCAGCTCCTTCATTTTGTTGACGTTGAGGGGGAGGTTATTTTCCTGGTACCACTCTGCCAGGACCGTTACCTCCGCCCTGTAGGCTGTCTCGTTGTTGCTGGTAATCAGGCCGACCACTGTTGTGTCATCTGCAAACTTGATGATTGAGTTGGAGACGTGTGTGGCCACGCTGTCATGGGTGAACAGGGAGTACAGGTGGAGCACGCACCCTTGTGGGGCCCTTGTGTTGAGGATCAGCATAGTGGAGGTGTTGTTGCTTACCTTCCCCACCTGGGGGAGGCCCGTCAGGAAGTTCAGGACAGTTGAACAGGGTGGGATTCAGACCCAGGGCCCTGAGCTTAATGATGAACTTGGAGGGTACTATGGTGTTGAAGGCTGAGTTGTAGTCAATGAACAGCATTCATACATACTGTAGGTAGTCCTATTGTCCAGATGGGATAGGGCAGTGTGCAGTGTGATTGCAACATCCGTTGATCTATTGGGGTGGTATGCAAATTGCAGTAGGTCTAAGGTGTCGGGTAATGTAGAGGTGATATGATCATTAACTAGCCTCTCAATGCATTTCATCATGACAGAAGTGAGTGAGTGCTACGGGGCAAAAGTATTTTAGTTCAGTTACCTTTGCTTTCTTAGGGAACAAGGGTGAGCATCCTGAAGCAAGTGGGGAAAGCAGACTGGGATAGGGAGAGATTGAACATGTCCGTAAACACTCCAGCCAGGTAAGTATGTCGTCTGGACCGGCAGCCTTGCGAGGGTTAACCAACTTAAATATCTTACTTACGTCAGCCACGGAAAACGAGAGCTCACAGTCCTCGGGAGCGGCAGCGTCGGTGGCATTGTGTTATCCTCAAAGCGAGTGAAGGTGTTTAACGTGTCTGGGAGCAAGACATCTGTGTCCGCGACGTGGCTGGTTTTCCCTTAGTAATCTGTGATTGTCTGGAGTCTCTACCACAAACTCAGCAAAAAAAGAAACGTCCTCTCACTGTCAGCTGCATTTATATTCAGCAAACTTAACATGTGTAAGTATTTGTATGAACATGACAAGATAATCACATTTTTGACTGCACTGGGCTTTTATGACATTTTTAAGAATTGCACTATGAATGTTTAAAAAAATAAATTCATAAGCCTTTTAAGTTTTATCGTAAGAAGTGTTTTGTGCACCTGGGCCCTGGTGGATAAAATGTGGACGCCACCTGCGAGTACTAAATAAACAGTCCTCAACAATCTGCGGTGGTGATTACAGGTCGGCGATATAATGTAACTTTTAACACACTTTCTTCTCGCATTTTATCTTATACAGAAATATGGAACATGTTTAGCAAAAGGATTGCACTTAATTGCTAGCAACATGAACACACATTAGCAAAGATTTACAAAGTGTGTTTGGCGCTAAATGAGGACTAAATGCAATGGAGTGAAATGTTCGACATGCACAAACCTTTATACAGATCCACCACAATATTTTACAGTAGGTATGGAGTTTTTATCTGCTAATGCTTTTCTCATTTTGGCCAAAGAGCTCTATTTTCATGTCTTCCTACAAATGTAAACACCTGGACTTTTCTAAATGGCATAGGCACTTGGATTGAAACCCGTTGCTTTGATCAGATGACATGAAAATTGAGCTCTTTGGCCATCCACGCAAGTGGTGGTTTTGGCGTCGAAATGAGAATGCATGAGCAGAAAAGAACCCCATACCTACTGTAAAATATAGTGGTGGATCTTTGATGTTTTGCAACTATTTTGCTTCCACTCGTCCTGGGGCCCTTGTTAAGGTCAACGGAATCACAAACTTTACCCAATACCAAGACATTTTAGCCCAAAACCTGGTTGCCTCTGCCAGGAGGCTGAAACTTGTCTGCAAGTGGATCTTCCAGCAAGACAAGCACACCATCTCAGTCTCCGGACTTGAAACCCATTGAAAACCTGTGGTTTGAATTGAAGAGGGCAGACTATAAGCGCAGATGAAGGATATTTTTGGATCTGGAATGACCAGTGTCGTTATCCTTGCAAGGTGGGGTATTGAAAGGAATTGAAAACAGGGGTGTCAATAATTTTGACCCAAATAATTTAGAGAATTGTTTTTATTACTTGTTAAACAAAATATATTTCTTTGAACAATTGTGTTAGTTTAAAATAATATCATTTACCCACATTTTTTGCATACAATATAGCTCAGTATTTACTTTTTAAACATACATTTTTGCTCAAGGGTGTCAATCATTTCGGACCCAACTGTACATCATTGGCCATAATGCAATTAGACCCAGACGGATGCAAAGTCAAGCTTTCTTAAATCTTAACACGATCAGACAGATTACTCAGATTGCAATGTTTATTCCTCTCTATGGCATTTACAAGACAAAAATATTTATTAATTTGGCTTACAGTGACTTCTATATACAGATTGCCATCTGGATCTAGTGGCCCATGGCACAGAGAAACGTTATGCATTAGCCTACATGAACAGAATGGCTCTAACTTCCCCAAATGTTCAAAATTACAGTGGTGAGATAAAATGGTGAGATAAAGTTTGTGAACCCTTTAAGATTTTCTGTACTTCTGCATAAATTTGATAAAAATATGATCAGTGTGATCAGTAATCATTGCGTACAAGGAATAAGAATATTAAACGTTTGGACTACTTTAGATTCATCTAGAGGTTCACGTACTGTTTCCGACAAAGACATTTAATGTTGGATCTATTTGCTCAATAAAGAAATGAAAAAGTACAATTGTTTTTGTGTTATTTGGAAAAATAAAACATTGATTTGATTTGATATTTGTTTAATCAGGTTAATTTGATCTAGTACTAGAACTCAGATGAAGATCTGATCACATTTTAGGTCAAATGTATTCTAAAATGCAGAAAATTCTAGAGTTCACTAACTTTCGCTCACCACTGTAAATGCAGATCCCCCCCCAAAAATATATGCAACTTTTTCATTACACATTTTGGTGTCAATGCCAGTTTCCGTTGCTTTGTAATATATGTTTCCTCCACAACAATTGTTTAAATTGAGACCAGACTGTTATCATATTTCTTCTTTGTTGATGGTAATATTTAACAAGTTACTAAACTCTGCCTTCTTCTATCATGTACATTTAATTATGGGGAAAGTCTATTCAGGTACCTTTACATCACAGACATATTTGTAACATTTTAATGGTGCACACTATGCAATTGGAAAGTCCGGATAAACTATTTAATAATTAAAGTGATTATATTACTAAATATATTTGAAATATTAGATTAGAATGCAACATTCTACGGTACCAGATCTGTCCACGAGAGATCAGTCTGAAGTAGGCTATCTTCCACAGATTATTATCTTATTCATTTGCTCCCAAGTGGCGCGGTGGTCTAAAGGAACTGCATCTCAGTGCAAGAGGCGTCACTATAGTACTTGGTTCGAATTCAGGCTGCATCACATCTGGCCGTGCTTGGGCGTAGCACAATTGGCTCAGCATCAACCGGGTTTGGCTGGGGTAGGCCGTCATTGTAAATAAGAATTTGTTCTTAACTGACTTGCCTATTTAAATAAAGGTTCAATTGAATAAAAAAAAGAAACCTAAAATGTTCTGTATCCTATTCTACCTACCTGCAGTCCTGCAAATATTCTACACTTCTGAAAATAATAAGAAATAGACCTGGAGTTATGATGATAATGATGGCATCCATGAGTTCACCCCCAGTCCAATCTGACTGTGATCGTAAACAGACTCCAATACCCTCAAGTTATGACATCACAACGGAGACAAAGTGCTAAATGCAAATGTAACAGAATTAAGAACGTACTTAAGCTTACTCCACAGCTAGACTGAAATGTTGCAGATGGAGCTATGGCATTTGATATTATTCCATAGCTTAAATGGTTGCTTTGCTGTCAAGGAGGATGGTCACATGTGTTAGCAAAGCAAAGGTCCTGGGTTTGAGCTCCGGTGTGAGCTGCAAGCGATACTTGCT
Organism: Oncorhynchus mykiss; assembly: GCF_013265735.2. Taxonomy (NCBI): domain Eukaryota; kingdom Metazoa; phylum Chordata; class Actinopteri; order Salmoniformes; family Salmonidae; genus Oncorhynchus; species Oncorhynchus mykiss. The sequence goes on along the minus strand of NC_048576.1, from coordinate 80,961,558 downwards.
AAGCAGGCAGCATAATGTCTGTAACACAAAGGTCTGCTTTGAAACATTGATAATCTGTCATGTTTAAGTTTGTGCTTTGTATGCATGTTTTTAATTGGTCTTGGTTAGTGAGATGTGCTAAAATATTCACGTTTTGCCGTGGCTGTTGAATGTGATTGGACAGGGACTCTCAAAGGCATCCAACCTCACAGTCCTCTCATCAGAGGATGCTGCTGTTTAGGCAAAACTCCAAGGTTACCTGTGCATTGCAGTATGCAAGCAATGCCCTTCAACAAACGTGGGCAGGCAAGCATTACCCATGTGCTGAGAATGACATTACTGTGGAGACCTCTGCCTCTGAAATCAAACGTTCTGTCACATCATGTTGGGATATGCACGCTAACACGCTGTGTCTGTATTGAAAGTGACAAGATTAATCATTATTCTGATTAGGATGCACTAATATAGACTGGAACACATTTGTAGCATATTCACTCTAATTTGTTTTGATGTTTTTAGTGCTTTGCAGAGTATAAATCTGATAATACATTAGTCAGACAGCCGTTCCAAAGTCCTATTTAATCACAAAACCCCCCCAAAAATGAATAAGTTGTACACTCTTAGAAAAAAGGGTTCCCTAGATCCTCAAAAAGTTCTACAGTGGCACCATCGAGAGCATCGTGACTGGTTGCATTACTGCTTGGCATGGCAACTGCTTGGCATCCGACCATAAGGCGCTACAGAGGGTAGTGCATACGGCCCAGCTTCCTGCCATTCAGGACCTATATTCTAGGCGGTGTCAGAGGAAGGCCCAAAATATTGTCATAGACTCCAGCCACCCAAGTCATTTACTGTTTTCTCTTCTATCGCACGGCAAGCAGTGCCGGAGCGCCTAGGTCCAAAAGGCTTCTTAACAGCTTTTACACCTAAGCCATAAGACTGCTGAACAATTGATCAAATGGCCACCCGGACTACTTACATTAACCCCCCCCCCTAATAGTTAAGGGCTTGTAAGTAAGCATTTCACGGTAAGGTTGAATACCTGTTGTACTCGGCACATGTAACAAATACAATTTGATTTGATTTGAAAAGGGTTCTTCAGCTGTCCCCATTGGAGAACCCTTTTTAGTTTCAGGTAGAACTCTTTTGGGTTCCATGTAGAATCCTTTGTGGAAAGGGTTCTACATATAACCCAAAAGAGTTGTACCTGGAACGAACAAGGGTTCTTCAAAGGGTTCTATGGGACAGCAGAAGAACCCTTTAAGGTTCTAGATAGCACCTTTTTTTCTAAGAGTGTATTAACCGAGTTTAGTCAAGAACACAGTTTTTTTCTGCTGTTGTGTGTTAATTCATCAATAAAATGTATCCAAGAAAAATGGCTCTCTCAATACAACTGACAGAATATTGAAGTGCTGGAGATGAAAGTCACACATGAAGTATAAATCAGAGACAAGTCGTTATTTGATTGTGGAGAGCAACAAAGTCCTTGCAATAGCCAATTAAAAAATTGTCATGGCCAAGCGGTGAAAAAAGATGCAATTTAGAAAGTGAAATTGATTGATTGGATCAACAATCAACCACATGAAATACTTGTTATATCTACCTGGTAGTTGATTGACAATGGTGCTGCTGATGCTAACAGGAGCCCCGGAGCCCCCAGCTAACAGGAGCCCCGGAGCCCCCAGTCTAAGCAGTGTCGACAGGGAAGTATGAGTTCTAGGGGGTGATTCAAGAGGTCATCACAGTGCGCATGTGGTGGTGGTGTAGAGGTGTTATTAAAAGCCTATCGGCAGACGGTGCACCCCACTGATTAAGAGTCATTGAGGAGTTATTGAGGAGCCTGCAGTGGAGCAGTTGAGAAATGATCACCTGATAACCAGTGACAGGAGCAATTACAAAGCTCCCCCTAAAACATCAAATAAATGTATTTTTGTCACGTGCGCCGAATGATGAATGGGGGGAAGAAAAGAGCAGTGGTTGATGGATAGAACAGAAGCGGTGTGAGAATGTTAACCTAGGACATTGATGAATGTGTGCATCAACTCTGAGAAGAGCTCAAGTTCTCTTGATGTCTTCTTGTTCCTACACCTGGTTCGCTAATAGCAGGCAACTCATCTATGATAATGACTAAAAGTACTTGTAGGCTATATCATTCTCTACTACAGCTAGTATTGTTAATGTGAAGACCAGTGGTAGAAGCACCCTGTACTCAAGCCAAAGTGAGCAGTGGTTTTCAGGAGGAAGACAAAGGAGCAGCTTGCCCTTCAGAGTGGGTCTAATCTATTTTGCTCTTTCATTATCTGTCTCTTTCTCTACCTCCTCCTTCTTCAACGTGGTCTCAGAGCTTTTCATATGATTCTGTATGTACATTTGTGACACTCCATTTAGTATGATATGCTATGTTTCGTATGGCATGTATTAATTTGTGGATCGCCCTCATCCATTTCGTTTCCATTTCCATTTCAGTCATTTAGTCAGATGATATGCAACGCATTGCTATTCGTACAAAATGTTACAAGTTTCAATTCGTGCAGTATGTTACGAATTTCCAAAACATATTATATATAGTTGCAAAGTAGTTCAAATCTAGTAAGCAGTTGCAAAGTTGCTAATTATCTAAAATTAGATTTGAACAGGCAATCTTTGGGTTACTAGATGTTTGCATTATACATCCACCCAATCAACCGACAATCCCATTTACATTTTTGCCTTAAGTAACCTTCTGTCTAATGTTACCATACCAAACATAACATATTGTACTAATTTACGTTTACCATGTTACGTCTGATCTATGAGACCAGTCTGCCTTCTCTCACTATCTCCCTTGATGCAGCTCCATCCACCCACTTACCTGTCTTTCTCTCCATCTAATAATCAGCACACTCACAAAACTTCTTCTTCAGCCAGACTATTGGTATCTTAGCAACGTGACTCATTCCCTTAGAGACTAGCATTGCATGGAGTCTTTAGTTTGTATGTGTGGCACATGTCTGGATGCAGTGGCCACACATGTTTATGTGGTCCTGTATGGCTCAGTTGGTAGAGCATAGCACTTGCAATGCCACGATTGTGTGTTTGATTCCCGGGGCCACCTGTAAAATGCACGCATGACTGTAAGTTTCTTTCGATCAAAGCATCTGCTAAATGGCATATATTATTATGTATCTGCATGTTATACTGTCTCATACGGCTTATGGGGTTTGTAAGGACATCAGCTTGATCTCATAGACTTAGTAAATGTAAATCCGAGACTCTCAGATTAGTATATGTTATGTTTGCTATGGTTATATAACAGTGTTGCCAAGGACCCTCTGAACACTTCGACAGTCACCTACGAAGCATTGTTACCTATCGTTTCACAAAATCTAGAAACAACTACTTCAAGGTCTCAGAGCAAGTGACATCACCGATTGAAAGGCTACAAGTGCGCACCTCTAACTAGCTAGCCATTTCACACAGGTTACACTTTTGTCAGACAGAAGGTTACTGAAGGCAAAAATGAAGGTAGGGTGGTTGGCATAGATAATAAACAGAGTAGCAGCAGCGTAAGTGAACAGTGTCAAGGGATGTCAATGTATGTGTGTGGCGTCAATATGCATGTGTGTGTGTTTTGTGTGTGTCTGTGTGTATGTGCGTGTGTGTGGTTTGAGCCTGTGCAAGAGAGTCAGTGCAAAAAATAAGAATGGATAAGAAGAAAATAAAGGGGTCAATGTAAATAGTCCGGTAGCCATTTGATTAACTGTTCAGCACTCTTATGGCTTGGGGGTAGAGGCTGTGAAGAAGCCTTTTGGTCCCAGACTTGGTGCTCCGGTACCGCTTGCCGTGTGGTAACAGAGAGAACAATCTATGACTTTGGTGGCTGGAGTCTTTTACCATATTTAGGGCTTTCCTCTGTCACTGCCTAGTATAGTGGTCCTGGATGGCAGGAAGCTTGGCCCCAGTGATGTACTGGGCCGTATGCATTACCCTCTGTAGTGCCTTGCGGTCGGATGCCGAGCAGTTGCCATACCAAGTGGTGATGCAACCAGTCAGGATGCTCTCAATGGTTTAGCTGTAGAACTTTTTGAGGATCTGAGGGCCCATGCCAAATCTTTTCAGCGTCCTGAAGGGGTATAGGCATTGTCATGCCCTCTTCACGACTGTCTTGGTGTGTTTGAACCATGATAGGTCCTTAGTGATGTGGGCACCTAGGAACTTGAAGCTCTCGACCCACTCCAGTACAGCCCGTTGATGTGAATAGGGGCGTGCTCAGCTCTCCTCCGTAAGATATGAATTGAAATTTGTAACATATCATACGAACTGGACGATGGACATCCACAAATGAATACGTACCAAACAAAACTTAACATGTCATACTAATTTACATTTACTATGTTACGTCTACCCCTGAGTCCAGGTTGTGGACATACCCTGACATTATGGCTGGTATGAGAGCCAAGAAGCTTTTATAGACCAAGAGAAATGTCCTCAGAATGTATTGTGATATATTAAGGCACTGTGAACATGCTATTTTCACAGGTAGATGTTAATGTGGTGGTTGCTTGATCCTTCCAGTGTTAGGAGAGTTGAAATGGAAATAGCAGGCCATTAGGTATCATGCGTAGGATGTGGGCCGATACACTCCCCCAAATGTCTGAGGGCCCTCCAAAAGGCATAAAGCGCCTTTGCCTCTGACGTTCCTATTAAGCCTTCTGTAAGAAAAGCCAGGATACAGAACAAGAGAAACCTGAAGGCCTATGCTCTCTGTTCAAAGGCTGTCCAGATCCACTGGTGTTTTTTTGCTGTTGCATGTTGCAGAATTTATGATACAGTGTGAAGGAAGTTTGAGGTTGTTTATTATGAGTTAGGAATCACTTGTTTTTGTTAATGGAAGCTAAAGTAAACTTTTCCTGCACTAAACATTAGGACCAAACACGAAAACCTTGGATTTATTAAATCCCTCAGGAAAAGTGGTGCAAATTCATTAATACATATTAATTCAACAATATTCATTGTTAAAATATTTGTTAAAACTCACTGAGCTACTGAAACCACTTCTATAATTTTTCTGGGGATTCTTGGGCAGTATTCAAATAACAACAATAGTGGAGATTTTAACGGATCTCTATTATTACCCCTTGAATAATACTCCAAGTCAGATGCTATGTGCAGTACTGTGTGTGAGAAGGAAGGCAAAGGTTAATGGTTAGCAACATTGCAGTCAACACCAGGCTGCGACACATTCAGAAAGCTGCCCTTTACCCACCTGCTTCTTCTGTGCTGAACTTGCAGTTTGCACTTGAATGCTAATGGTAATTGAGGTATTGGATGTGCTCCAATATGTTGGAAGGAAATTACTGCCAGCTGCTATGTATAAAGGCCTCCAATGTGTGCTCTGTGTCTCTGCCTACACCTTTGGATGTTGTATTGCGGAGTGCTGCTTCTTCCACTTAGTTTTTAAACTTTTTTTGTGTGTGACTCAGATGTACATTATCTCTAGGTCTCCAAACAACTTGAAGATCTCAGATCCTGCCAACATATTTCCTTTGTTCTTCAGTCTTTTTTTTAGCTCTTTCCTTTCTTCCTGGATCCTGTCCCCTGTGTCTCCGTGTAATGATTTGCTTTTGGAAGGATACTGTTCTGATCTTAAGAAAAGAAAATGTAAGGCCACTTATTCATACTATGACAAATAATGTACCCCGCAAGTAGTTAACTCGGCTAACCAGAATAAGTTCTGGACCCGGAGGAATCCAAACTTAATTCTCATTCTGTAGAATGAAGGGATCATCAACCATACAGACTGAGAGCTTCCACATTTATTTTAATCTCCGCAATCAGCAGTACATCACGTTCACATCTCCCATTATTTTTACCATCCCATAGGAGTGATTGTCTGAAATTAGGATGCATCAGAGAGCACTCCTCAGCTTTGATGGGAATCAGAGGAATCAAAATGTGGCCAGTCAAGATGCTCATATTACTCTTCCTTTGACAGTTTGTCAATAAGATAATATATACTGTTTGGTAGACAGTGAACCAGCACTGACACTTTGCTTGTGTAAACCAGAGGTGGGCATTTCCATTTAAAAAGCCCCATGAGCACTAATGTGAAGTTCATAGGAGCACATCAAATGAGGTGTCATATGAAAGCTAAGAGTCTATATGTTTGAGAAGTTAATGCTTACAGTGCCTTGAGAAAGTATTCACATCCCTTGACTTTTTCCACATTTTGTTGTGTTACAGCCTGAATTTTAAATGGATTATATTCAGATGTTGTGTCACTGCCCTACACACAATACCCCATAATCTGAAAGGGGAATTATGTTTTTAGAAATGTTTACAAATTAATTAAAAAAGAAAAGCTGAAATGTCTTGAGTCAGTAAGTATTCAACCCCTTTGTTATGGCAAGCCTAAATAAATTCAGGAGTAAGAATTTGCCTCACGAGTCACATAATAAGTTGCATGGAATCACTCTGTGTTCAATAATAACATTATTTTTGAATGACTACCTCATCTCCGTACCCCATATATACAGTTATTTGTAAGGTCCCTCAGTCGAGCGGTGAATTTCAAATAGAGATTGAAATTCTCTCTCTCTCTCTCGCTCTCTCTCTCTCTCTCTCTCTCTCTCTCTCTCTCTCTCTCTCTCTCTCTCGCTCTCTCTCTAGTTAATGTCACCTCTACCAGCTCTTACTGCCACCGACCCATAAGCACCCTCTCTTTCCATGTACTGTAACCATCCCTCTCACCACTGAGCAGCAACCGACACTGGACGTCCATGTACTGTAACCGTCCCTCTCACCACTGAGCAGCAACCGACACTGGACGTCCATGTACTGTAACCATCCCTCTCACCACTGAGCAGCAACCGACACTGGACGTCCATGTACTGTAACCATCCCTCTCACCACTGAGCAGCAACCGACACTGGACGTCCATGTACTGTAACCATCCCTCTCACCACTGAGCAGCAACCGACACTGGACGTCCATGTACTGTAACCATCCCTCTCACCACTGAGCAGCAACCGACACTGGACGTCCATGTACTGTAACCATCCCTCTCACCACTGAGCAGCGACCGACACTGGATGTCCATGTACTGTAACCAGCCACCTCACCCACTGAGCACTAACTGACACTGGACGTCCATGTACTGTAACCAGCCACCTCACCCACTGAGCACTAACTGACACTGGACGTCCATGTACTGTAACCAGCCACCTCACCCACTGAGCACTAACTGACACTGGACGTCCATGTACTGTAACCAGCCACCTCACCCACTGAGCACTAACTGACACTGGACGTCCATGTACTGTAACCAGCCACCTCACCCACTGAGCACTAACTGACACTGGACGTCCATGTACTGTAACCCGCCACCTCACCCACTGAGCACTAACTGACACTGGACGTCCATGTACTGTAACCAGCCACCTCACCCACTGAGCACTAACTGACACTGGACGTCCATGTACTGTAACCAGCCACCTCACCCACTGAGCACTAACTGACACCGGACGTCCATGTACTGTAACCATCCCTCTCACCACTGAGCAGCAACCGACACTGGACGTCCATGTACTGTAACCAGCCACCTCACCCACTGAGCACTAACTGACACCGGACGTCCATGTACTGTAACCATCCCTCTCACCACTGAGCAGCAACCGACACTGGACGTCCATGTACTGTAATCGTCCCTCTCACCACTGAGCAGCGACCGACACTGGACGTCCATGTACTGTAACCATCCCTCTTACCACTGAGCAGCGACCGACACTGGACGTCCATGTACTGTAATCGTCCCTCTCACCACTGAGCAGCGACCGACACTGGACGTCCATGTACTGTAACCATCCCTCTCACCACTGAGCAGCGACCGACACTGGACGTCCATGGATATTGAAAAGTAGTTGAAATTTGGTCGGTCCAGATCTGAACCAATCACTGTTTCACATGTTTTGACAGCACAGAACACTACATACAGTACAGTAGAGCATAGTAGAGTACAGTACACTCTTGGAAAAAAGTTGCTATATAGAACCTAAAAGGGTTCTTTGGCTGTCCCCATGGGAGAACCCTCTGAAGAACCCTTTTTGGTTCCAGGTAGAAGCATTTTGGGTTCTATGTAGAACCCTTTCCAAAGAGAGTTCTCCATGGAACCCAAAAGGGTTATACCTGTAACCAAAAATGGTTTTCCAATGGGGACAGCTGAAGAACCCTTTGGAACCTTTTTTTCTAAGAGTGTACAGTAGAGTAAAGAAAAGTAGAGTCGAGTATAGGTCAGTACAGTACAGTAGAGCATACTAGAGTAGAGTAGAGTATAATCTACTGTATTATACTGTAATGTACCATACTATAATGCACTGTACTAAAATTTACTCTACTGTACTAAACTGTACTGAACTATACCCTACTCTACTTTACTCTACTGCTGTGCTGTACTCTACTGAACTATACCCTACTCTACTTTACTCTACTGCTGTGCACAGTACTGTGATGTGCTGTTCTCTACTGTGCTCTACTGGGCAAGACAATTTTATTTGGGGGTGTAGTGCATTAGAATAATAGCCAGTATGTAGAATAATACCCAAACATGCAAAGGAGGATATTACATTTTTCTACCTTTGTGTACAAATTCAGGATACATCACCATGAAGAGAATGAAATCCATAATTCTAATATAGTACAGATCAATGACCCATGATGTCAATCTGTTACCGTCATTCGGTTATCGGGTGTTAAACCACCACTTACAAGTGAAACGTTCCTACATCATACTTCTGTGTTCATGTCCCTGGTCTTTGGAATGGGCTTGATGATTATATCATCAAATTCATGAAAACGTGGTAATATAAAATATAGAAAAAATTATATTTGTGTTTATGGATGAAATTTGACTAAATACCATTGTGCTACTTTCTTGCCCATTGAAAACCATTCAAAAAGCCTACAAAACTCTAACACTGGGAAGCTACTTGCCCCGTCACTTGCAAGAGTATAACAAAAATAGATTTTTTCAAACTCAAGGTGTATATATCATAGCTGACATTCCACTCTTTATGCAGACATCTTTGAATCTTAATTTGGAGTCAGATTTTATCGTCATTCTGCAACCAAATGTGACATCTGCACTGTTCTTCGAGTAACTGTGTCTTTGTTAAAATTGTCTGTGGAAGTTGTTAACAGTAGTCGTTGTGCATAGAGTTTTAACTTTGCAATCAAATAGTTTTTGTTTGGAATGCTTTAAAGTGAAAGATCTGAGTCTGTGTCATTCTGTTACAGGGGAATTGCCTGTATCAGAGTGTTTTGATTGTTATCCTTCACCCACTGAGGGGAGATCAATACCACTATGGTCCCATGCTGCATTGCTTACTGCTCTCGCATGGTAACCCTGGGGTCCATGCCTTCCAATCGTTTCCTCATATAAAACAACTGAAGGTCTGTTGACGAATCAGCGGCATGTCTCTGCCAAATGTGATTTCCGTGTGTCAACCTACGTTTTTAGAGAAATACAATGTGTAGTGAGTGTTATACCTATAGCTCTACATGCTGTTTCAATGTGAGATCGGCAGGACAGAGTTTGTCATTGCTGCTTGTAATCTTTGCAGAAATGGCCTTTTGGATCAGCGAGTTTGGAAATAAATGGGATTGAAAATATTTTATTGAAGTACTGCAGTAGTGGATTGAGTTAAGAGCTGGCCTATACTCCCAGGAGTATATAGAAAAGCACAGAAACTCCATCTATGTTAAGAAATATGATGATTACTATGAGGCTACATTAAGACATTTTGGTAAAGGTAAATATTATGACTTTGGTTGTTATGGATTGTTTCCACTTGTTTAGGATAACGAACACAGGCAATCAAACAGACAGCCGACTCACAGCCACAAAATCTTTATTTTTACATTTTACATTTACATCACTTAGCAGATGGTCTTATCCAGAGCAACTTTTTATTGTATTAATCTAATTACATTTAGGGATTTTCTCCTGCTGATGCACAAAACATAGCAACTTCAAGAATAACAATCAAGAAAAGAGCCACCAGGCGAGTACGAAATCCACACCTCATCTGCCAGATCAGTTCCTTCTCCCACACCTCATCTGCCAGATCAGTCCCCTCTCCCACACCTCATCTGCCAGATCAGTTCCTTATCCCACACCTCATCTGCCAGATCAGTTCCTTCTCCCACACCTCATCTGCCAGATCAGTTCCTTCTCCCACACCTCATCTGCCAGAACAGTCCCTTCTCCCACACCTCATCTGCCAGATCAGTTCCTTCTCCCACACCTCATCTGCCAGATCAGTTCCTTCTCCCACACCTCATCTGCCAGATCAGTTCCTTCTCCCACACCTCATCTGCCAGATCAGTCCCCTCTCCCACACCTCATCTGCCAGATCAGTCCCTTCTCCCACACCTCATCAATAAGCATTTTTCTTCTGCTGGCCATGCTTTCCACCTGGCTACTCCTACCCCTGTCAACAGCACTGCAACCCCAACAGCAACTCGCCCAAGCCTTCCCCATTTCTCCTTCTCCCAAATCCATTCAGCTGATGTTCTGAAAGAGCTGCAAAATCTGGACCCCTACAAATCAGCCGGGCTAGACAATCTGGACCCTTTCTTTCTAAAATGATCTTCCGAAATTGTTGCCAGCCCTATTACTAGCCTGTTCAACCTCTCTGAGATTCCCAAAGATTGGAAAGCAGCTGCGGTCATCCCCCTCTTCAAAGGGGGGGACACTCTTGACCCAAACTGCTACAGACCTATATCTATCCTACCATACCTTTCTAAGGTCTTCGAAAGCCAAGTCAACAAACAGATTACCGACCATTTTGAATCTCACCATACCTTCTCTGCTATGCATTCTGGTTTCAGAGCTGGTCATGGGTGCACCTCAGCCACGCTCAAGGTCCTAAACGATATCTTAACCGCCATCGATAAGAAACATTACTGTGCAGCCGTATTCATTGATCTGGCCAAGGCTTTCGACTCTGTCAATCACCACATCCTCATCGGCAGACTCAACAGCCTTGGTTTCTCAAATGATTGCCTCGCCTGGTTCACCAACTACTTCTCTGATAGAGTTCAGTGTGTCAAATTGGAGGGTCTGTTGTCCGGACCTCTGGCAGTCTCTATGGGGGTGCCACAGGGTTCAATTCTTTGACCGACTCTCTTCTCTGTATACATCAATGAGGTCGCTCTTGCTGCTGGTGAGTCTCTGATCCACCTCTACGCAGACGACACCATTCTGTATACTTCCGGCCCTTCTTTGGACACTGTGTTAACAACCCTCCAGGCAAGCTTCAATGCCATACAACTCTCCTTCCGTGGCCTCCAATTGCTCTTAAATACAAGTAAAACTAAATGCATGCTCTTCAACCGATCGCTACCTGCACCTACCCGCCTGTCCAACATCACTACTCTGGACGGCTCTGACTTAGAATACGTGGACAACTACAAATACTTAGGTGTCTGGTTAGACTGTAAACTCTCCTTCCAGACCCATATCAAACATCTCCAATCCAAAGTTAAATCTAGAATTGGCTTCCTATTTCGCAACAAAGCATCCTTCACTCATGCTGCCAAACATACCCTTGTAAAACTGACCATCCTACCAATCCTCGACTTTGGCGATGTCATTTACAAAATAGCCTCCAATACCCTACTCAACAAATTGGATGCAGTCTATCACAGTGCAATCCGTTTTGTCACCAAAGCCCCATATACTACCCACCATTGCGACCTGTACGCTCTCGTTGGCTGGCCCTCGCTTCATACTCGTCGGCAAACCCACTGGCTCCATGTCATCTACAAGACCCTGCTAGGTAAAGTCCCCCCTTATCTCAGCTCGCTGGTCACCATAGCATCTCCCACCTGTAGCACACGCTCCAGCAGGTATATCTCTCTAGTCACCCCCAAAACCAATTCTTTCTTTGGCCGCCTCTCTTTCCAGTTCTCTGCTGCCAATGACTGGAACGAACTACAAAAATCTCTGAAACTGGAAACACTTATCTCCCTCACTAGCTTTAAGCACCAACTGTCAGAGCAGCTCACAGATTACTGCACCTGTACATAGCCCACCTATAATTTAGCCCAAACAACTACCTCTTTCCCAACTGTATTTAATTTATTTATTTATTTTGCTCCTTTGCACCCCATTATTTTTATTTCTACTTTGCACATTCTTCCATTGCAAAACTACCATTCCAGTGTTTTACTTGCTATATTGTATTTACCTTGCCACCATGGCCTTTTTTGCCTTTACCTCCCTTCTCACCTCATTTGCTCATATTGTATATAGACTTGTTTATACTGTATTATTGACTGTATGTTTGTTTTACTCCATGTGTAACTCTGTGTCGTTGTATCTGTCGAACTGCTTTGCTTTATCTTGGCCAGGTTGCAATTGTAAATGAGAACTTGTTCTCAACTTGCCTACCTGGTTAAATAAAGGTAAAATAAAAAAAATAAAAAAATAAATCTGCCAGATCAGTCCTTTCTCCCACACCTCATCTGCCAGATCAGTCCCTTCTCCCACACCTCATCTGCCAGATCAGTCCCTTCTCCCACACCTCATCTGCCAGATCAGTCCCTTCTCCCACACCTCATCTGCCAGATCAGTCCCTTCTCCCACACCTCATCTGCCAGAACAGTCCCTTCTCCCACACCTCATCTGCCAGAACAGTCCCTTCTCCCACACCTCATCTGCCAGATGAGTCCCTTCTCCCACACCTCATCTGCCAGATCAGTCCCTTCTCCCACACCTCATCTGCCAGATCAGTCCCTTCCCCCACACCTCATCTGCCAGAACAGTCCCTTCTCCCACACCTCATCTGCCAGAACAGTCCCTTCTCCCACACCTCATCTGCCAGAACAGTCCCTTCTCCCACACCTCATCTGCCAGAACAGTCCCTTCTCCCACAAACCATCAGCAAACCATCTACTTGTTACCCCCCAGCTGTCTCTTTGAGTAATGATAAAACTGTCAGATTGCATTGGCACAATGAGATGCTTGAGACACAATTTAAAAAAAGGCACAATAACACTGATGGTGTTTTGGCATGGCCCATTGGAACGCAATGGCCACACCAAAGAATGCTCCTCTACAGATAGTTAGCTGAGAACATGTGTGTTGCCCTTGGATTGAGAGATTTAATCCCAAACCAAATAGCACATCTGGATGAGATAAATACTATGCCTGTTCTCTGACTTTCAGGGCTCTGTTGTGTTCTTACCCTTGCACAACAGGCACGGTTTACATAGTGGTTCCATAGTAGCCACTGCCAAAAAGAGTGAATAATATCAGTGTTATCAGAGTCACCTGCGGTTCTGTTTGCTTCTTTCTGTGCCCATATCATACTTAGGTGGGCGTCTGTGGGTGGAGAGAGTGGACAATGAATCACACAGATTCATAAAGATACCACCCGTCGACCAATCAGGTGGTCAGCTGCTTGCCTCACCTCCGTCTACAATAAGCACTGCGCTGATTATCACTGAGGAAAGATCACACAAACAGTGGAAAACAAAAATCACATATGATAGAATAATCCCGTACACAACTCAAGTACAAGTAAACAAGTATATATTTGACATGAAAGTGGCAATTATACAACACTTCACAGTATGCTGCTTATCACAAGTCTGCACAGAGGAACTGCAAGCATGGCATTGGTGAAACAATTCACTTTTCATAAGCCTTTAATTATGTTTTCACACCTCTTAATGCAGCTGTGAGAGAGAGAGAGTGTGTGTGGGAGTGTGGCAGCGGCGGGGGTGGCAGAGGAAATTGATTTATCATGGATCAGATAGCATTGTTCAAGTGAGTTAACTGCTTTCTACAATACACTGCTATTTGTATCATTGAATGCAGTGAAAGGGACACAAGAGTCAACAATGTTGGTGGAGTGTAACAATATACTGAGGCACTTTATGTGTTGGTCAGTGTGGTTTCACCTAATGCCTTCCACTAAACTGGGCAAATTGGTTAATGAGGGCTTGTGGCTGTGTGATAACTCTGGTGTAACGGTCTAATAATGCATATTTTGTGTGCACCTACAGTACCAGTTTCTTTTTCATGGCTTGGTGTGTGCATGATTTACAGTAGTCTTTTCCCCTGATGAACTAAACCTCTAAAGAAAACATCCACTATTTTGACATTCTGCGCTCCTTTTGTTATCCAAGTACATATCTATGATAAAACAAATACATTTATTACACATTTAGTCATATGAATCCCCTAGATGTCAGATATTGTAGATACCATCCCTACAATGTCGTGATTTCAGCCCTTCATGCTCATATCTTATCTATCTATATTCTCATATCCTCTGTCTGTTCAACCTCAATGCCTCCAATGTGGCTCCCCTGTCATAGCTGCCAGATAGCATTCAAAAGAACAGGAAAAAGTCATTCTTAAAATAAATAATCAGTGTATAGGAACTCTGATGTTCCTTGACCTTTCAAATGGCATACTATATAGGCTGAGTTACAGAAACCAGAGGGTCAAGTGTTGAACAACAACAATCAAATATGTGCAACCTTGGTATGCCCTCAAGCAAATTGAACACTCTCACCAGGTATTCCACCTTGATATTCAGTAATATGAGACACTGTCACCAGATATTCCACCTTGATATTCAGTAATATGAGACACTGTCACCAGATATTCCACCTTGATATTCAGTAACATGAGACACTGTCACCAGATATTCCACCTTGATATTCAGTAATATGAGACACTGTCACCAGATATTCCACCTTGATATTCAGTAATATGAGACACTGTCACCAGATATTCCACCTTGATATTCAGTAACATGAGACACTGTCACCAGATATTCCACCTTGATATTCAGTAACATGAGACACTGTCACCGGCAAGTTGCCAACTCTTTCCAGAGCCCTTTTCTTCCCCATATAGCTGCAGTACAAACACAACCACGGCTCACAACACACAAGCAAAATAAACCCTCAAAAATCTATAACCACTGTTTGATTTTATGCCAATCGGGGCACCTGTTTTCCTCCTCAGATTGTGCACCCCCCAGTGCCCCCCAACAATCTAAACAAACAATTGGTACAGTCTTAGAAAAAGAGGTGCTATCTACAGCCAAAGAACCCTTTTGTAACCTTTTTGTAACCCTTGTTCTAAGAGTGTAGGGCCATTCTGTTGGCATGGGATAGAAGCTACACAAGGTGCCTTATTTTTCTTCTGTCCTCTGTTCCTCCAGCTAAGGTGTAGCGAGGTGAATGACTAGGATATAAAAGTGACGCTACATTCATCTATATATAATTGATTGTCACATTGTGCAGTAAAAATGTAATACCATTACAATCAGATATGTCAGATAAGTTTGGAAAAAGGCACAGACATGATGTACATACAGTGATCATGTGGTAAAACATATAAACACAGATTGAAATTATACAAATGTCTTCAGAAACAACCTAGTATGTACACCGTTTTACAGGCAGTATCAAGTCATTGTAACACAAATTCCATTGGCTTGATGCAGAGTTCAAACACTCTCAGCCCATTGATCAGAAATGCAGCAATAAATTATGAAAGGTGCTATGGCCTTACAGAGTGCTTCTCTTCTCTATATGTGTATAGCGCTGTACAGTTAAACAGACATTACATGAATGCTACAAAATATTAATGCAAGTTCCATCAGATAACTGACTTCGGAGACAGTTATTTTACATTATAGGTAGCTTATCTCCAGTGAGGAGTTCTTCTCCACTGGCTCCTCTGGCAGTGGTTTGACACTCCCATTGGTGTGTCCATTATGCAGGGATGCTGGAGGCCCCAAGCTTGGGCCTTTCCCACCAATGTCACCAGCTTTGGCTTTCCTTTCTGGGGATACCACATGCTCAGATGCCCCTGGAGCTGGCGCCTTGGGTGTTAACAGGGCCTGGGAACTCTCAGGATGTCCGTTCCCACTCTGGGCGATCCTACAGATCTCCGTCATCTCTGTGACGTCCTCCCTGTCATCATCATCCTCTTCCTCCTCCTCATCTCGTACAACCCTCCTCAAGCTCTCCCGGGGCTTCAGCACCCTCCCTCTCTCCTCCTGCTGCTGCTGGCGCTCAGTCAGGTCGTGGCTCTCTACCTTGCGTGAGGAGCGACACAGGGCCTTGCGGAAGCCCCGCTTAAAGTTTTCTGACAGGAAGCCGTAGACGATGGGGTTGGCGCAGCTGTTGGCGTAGCCCATTACCACAACAAAGTAGTAGAGGCCCGGGTACTCTGATGGCAGAGACACCAGCAGGTTGAGGATGTTTAGGGCGTAGAAGGGCAACCAGCAGAAGACAAACACGGCGACCACGATCACCACCATGCGCGTCACCTTGCGCTCCGACTTCCTGCGCTTGGTGGACGTGGCGTGGACCTTCTTTCCAGAGCTGCGGATCTTGAAGACGATGAGCAGGTAGCAGAGGCAGATGATGAGGAGTGGGCAGAAGAAACCCACTGTGGACGTGTAGATGATAAAAGCCGCCCGCCAAATGTCGGCCGGCCGAGGCCAGGAGATATTGCAGGTGCCACCCGTCTTGTGGACGTTGGCGAAGATTACCACAGGCAGGACTACCAGGAAGGAGATGGCCCACACTGTGCCGTTGACCACCTTGGCCACCTGGGGCCGCCGCCACTTGGAGGAGCGTATGGGATGGACCACTGCCAGGTAGCGGTCAATGCTCATGACGGTCAAGCAGAAGATGGAGGTGAACTGGTTGATGGAGTCCACGGTCATGACCAGGCGGCACATAAAGGAGCCAAAGGGCCAAAACTGGAGGGTGTTCTGGACAGCCAGGAAGGGCAGGCCCAGCATGAAGAGCTCATCAGCGATGGCCAGGTTCAGGATGTAGATGTTAGTCACAGACTCCGTCTTGGAGTAGTGCAGCACAATGTGGATGACCAGGCTGTTCCCGCCAAGGCCGATGACACAGACGATGATGTAGATGAGTGGGATGAGGACCCCTGCTACACTGGGTCCTAATGGCATCTCTGGAATGTTGGTGGAGTTGATACAGTTGAAGAGGGTGTCGTTGAGGAGGGTGTCATTGAGGAAGGTGTCGTTGCATAGTAGCAAAGACAGGGGGAGGTGGGGGTAAGGGCTGGGGACTGTTCTGTTCTCCCACATGTCCTCTGCCATCTCTGAGGGGGCAGTGAGCAGAAGTCCAGGCAGGAGAGATGGAGGAGCAGGGGGATGTCTGTCTGTCTCTCTCAACTCCCACCCATCTGTCCTGTGGAGAGACCAGAAAGACTTGTTAAACTGAGGAGACCTTTCATATGTCATATTTTATTGAGAAGCATCTGTAGCTCAATGGAGAGAAGGAGAGACACAAATTAAAAGGGATGTGACAGACTTGACAGCGGCTTTATGTCTGTTATGCCTGTTATGGGCTCTTTCAGGGCCAAGGCACAATAGTAGCCAGACAATACGTCATTGAGGGTTTTCCAAACAGCTTTAATTGTGTTCTTGCACTTCATTCAGGTGAAAGCCTTGTTTGGTAAATTCCCAGAAGCATGAGGTACATGAGAGAAGAAGACGTCAGTGTCTGGCTGTGTGAAAAGCTGCTGTTAAAACAAGTCTCAAGACAAATGAAGAGCTGGGGGAAACAATGAGAGTGGAGATGAAACAAAACAAAAAAGAGCAGCAGGTGGTGGAGGTTAAATGAAATGATAAGTATGAAATGATGAAGAAGGACACCCAAACGGGATACTAGGTACGCAGCCCAGCATGAGTCAGACAGGAAATAATTAAGGCCAGACAAGGAGTGAGGGCATGGAGAGAAATTGACCAGATCGCAACACCTGTGTTTGGCTTCTCTTTGTGGCTATTGACCCCTCAGACAAATTAAACAGAGTGTGTTCCCACAAACAGACACTGCTGGGGCTAATAATTGACATTTTATTGGTAACTAGGTACTCTGGTGCACCACAGACCACTGTGTGTACCTCTTCTGCCAACACATATGCTGTCATCTGTGTGTATGTACTTGTGTGAATGTAAATATGGAGTGTGTGTATGTGTGCACAGTTAATGTGAGACAGGAGAAATCTCAGGTAAGCTCAAAGGCTTTGGAGGGCCCTTTTTGTATCTAGCTGTGGAGTCGCAATGCCACGCTGGGTAAACATCCACTACTGATGACGTGCAGGGGTTCTGGAACAAATTAACACCTGGCTTTCTCTCTCTCTATCTACCTCCTTCCATCATACTGTGTAGATCCCATGAAAACACATATAGGAATGACCCTGGATTCATCTATTTATGCTAAGAAGCTGTAACAGCAATGTTTTAGGGGTTGAAGAGAAATATAATGCAGTATATACACTGAGTGTTCAAAACATTAGGACAGACTGATCAGGCGAATCCAGGTGAAAGCTGTGATCCCTTATTGATGTCACTTGTTAAATCCACTTCAACGCTGCTGGGTTTTTCATGATCAACAGTTTCCCGTGTGTGTCAAGAATGGTCCACCACATATAGGACATCCATCCACTTTCGACACCTTGTAGAGTCCATGCCCCGACGAATTGAGGCTGTTCGGAGGGCGAAAAGGGGGGATGCAACTCAATATTAGGAAGGTGTTCTTAATGTTTTGTACACTCAGTGTATATTTCTTAAATTATTCATTTTGACTAAGAGCATTTTCCTACATCGCACAATTTCTATATTCTAAATGGTTTGATTATTTTCATGCGAGGTGCATACATTTACCATCCTCCAACATTGGTGCTGGTTTCCCCGAGCTGCGGAGACACCAGGGAGAAGGAGCACGTTGGGATTGCTTCCATAAATCAAACAGAACCAAATCAAGGGCACACATGATGGGCTAACAAGATCACGCTCTGAAGTCTTCAGCTCCACATGGAGAAGAGAGGGATGCCATTGCATGTATCTTTATCCTTGGGTTATGAACATAACATTGTCACTAATGCCTTGATTTCCTTCAGTTATTAACATATTGTTAGTGGAATGGTCTTTGCACGATGGGACAGTTTTTTTTCTGAAGACTCTCTTATCTCCAGCATTTCTCTTCTCTGCACAGATTACAAATTGGGGTTCTGAGCTGGTCAGGGTACCATGGGGAAGGCAGGAATATAGTATGAATGCAGACCACACACATCTTTTAATCAATGTCATTCTCTTTTACTGCCACTCGGGAGCCATTTGTCCAGTGAACAAATATTTCTAAACGAGTCTGGCCAGTCAGTGCGGCAGTGCGGAGTTACCATGGGAAAAGAGACATAAAAGCTAAGTGACTACTTCAGAGCTGCATCCATGCAATCAGCCCTCTTAGTCAGATCAATTGTGTTCCATAGCTGGGAAGAACAGAAGACACATGCCTCTTAAAGATGATCACTAATGCACATGATCATACATGGTTTATTGGGTACACCCATCTAGTACTGGGTCTGGCCTTTGCCTACAGAACAGCCTGAATTATTTGGGGCATGGAATCATTGCTCAATTGATATCGAGGGACCTAACGTGTGCCAGGAAAACATTCACCATACCACACCACCGCCACCAGCATGTACCGTTGACAACAGGTAGGATGAGGCCATGGACTCATACTGTTTACACCAAATCCTGGGATTTGTCGGAACAGGCAATGTTTTTCCACTCCTCAATGGTCCAGTGTTTGTGATGGCGTGCCCACTGGAGTCGCTTTGCTTTTAGCTGATAGGTGTGGAACCCGATGTGGTTGTCTGCTGCAAAAGCCCATCCGTGACAAGGATTGACAAAATGTGCATTTCGAGATACGCATCACTGTTGTACTGCACCGCTATTTGCCTGTTTATGGCCCGTCTGTTAGCTTGCCATTCTCCTTTGATCTCTCATCAATGTGCTGTTTTTGCCCACAGGACTGCTGCTGACTGAATGTTTTGTAAACCCTAGACACTCTCGTGCGTGAAAATCCCAGGAGGGCGGCTGCTTCTGAGATATTGGATCTGGCGCGCCTGGCACCGACGATCATACTTTAATTAAACATTTTTTTTCACCTTTATTTAACCAGGTAGGCCAGTTGAGAACAAGATCTAATTTGCAACTGCGAATAAACACTGGAGTGATGGATGTGCAGAAGATGAATGGGCAAGTAGAGATACTGGGGAAAGGAGCAAAATAAATAAATAACAGTATGGGGATGAGGAAGTTGGATGGGCTAGTTACAGATGGGCTATGTACAGGTGTAGTGATCTATGAACTGCTCTGACAGCTTGTGCTTAAAGTTAGAGAGGGAGATATGAGTCTCCAGCTTCAGTGATTTTTGCAATTCTTTCCAACTGGAACTGGAAGGAAAGGCAGCCAAAAGAGGAATTGGCTTTGGGGGTAACCAGTAAAATATACCTGTTGGCGCGCGTGCTATGGGTGGGTGCTGCTATGGTGACCAGTGAGCTGAGATAAGGCAGGGCTTTACCCAGCAAAGACTTATAGATGACCTGGAGCCAGTGGGTTTGGCGACGAATATGAAGCGAGGGCCAGCCAACGAGAGCATACAGGTCGCAGTGGTGGGTAGTATATGGGGCTTTGGTGACAAAATGGGTGGCACTGTAATAGACTGCATCCAATTTGCTGAGTAAAGTGTTGGAGGCTATTTTGTAAATCAAATCAAATCAAATTTATTTATATAGTCCTTCGTACATCAGCTGATATCTCAAAGTGCTGTACAGAAACCCAGCCTAAAACCCCAAACAGCACGCAATGCAGGTGTAGAAGCACGGTGGCTAGGAAAAACTCCCTAGAAAGGCCAAAACCTAGGAAGAAACCTAGAGAGGAACCAGGCTATGTGGGGTGGCCAGTCCTCTTCTGGCTGTGCCGGGTGGAGATTATAACAGAACATGGCCAAGATGTTCAAATGTTCATAAATGACCAGCATGGTCCAATAATAATAAGGCAGAACAGTTGAAACTGGAGCAGCAGCACGGCCAGGTGGACTGGGGACAGCAAGGATGTCAGGTAGTCCTGAGGCATGGTCCTAGGGCTCAGGTCCTCCGAGAGAAAGAAAGAGAGAAAGAGAGAATTAGAGAGAGCACACTTAAATTCACACAGGACACCGAATAGGACAGGATAAGTACTCCAGATATAACAAACTGACCCTAGCCCCTGACACATAAACTACTGCAGCGTAAATACTGGAGGCTGAGACAGGAGGGGTCAGGAGAAACTGTGGCCCCATCCGATGACACCCCCGGACAGGGCCAAACAGGAATGATATAGCCCCACCCACTTTGCCAAAGCACAGCCCCCACACCACTAGAGGGATATCTTCAACCACCAACTTACCATCCTGAGACAAGGCTGAGTATAGCCCACAAAGATCTCCACCACGGCACAACCCAAGGTAGGGCGCCAACCCAGACAGGATGACCACATCTGTGACTCAACCCACTCAGGTGACGCACCCCTCCCAGGGACGGTATGAGAGAGCCCCAGTAAGCCAGTGACTCAGCCCCTGTAATAGGGTTAGAGGCAGAGAATCCCAGTGGACAGAGGGGAACCGGCCAGGCAGAGACAGCAAGGGCGGTTCGTTGCTCCAGAGCCTTTCCGTTCACCTTCCCACTCCTGGGCCAGACTACACTCAATCATATGACCCACTGAAGAGATGAGTCTTCAGTAAAGACTTAAAGGTTGAGTTTGCGTCTCTCACATGTGTAGGCAGACCGTTCCATAAAAATTGAGCTCTATAGGAGAAAGCCCTGCCTCCAGCTGTTTCTAGGGAAATTCTTGTGACCGTAGCGTACGTGTAGGTATGTACGGCAGGACCAAATCAGAGAGATAGGTAGGAGCAAGCCCATGTAATGCTTTGTAGGTTAGCAGTAAAAACCTTGAAATCAGCCCTTGCTTTGACAGGAAGCCAGTGTAGGGAGGCTAGCACTGGAGTAATATGATCATTTTTTTTGGTTCTAGTCAGGATTCTAGCAGCCGTATTTAGCACTAACTGAAGTTTATTTAGTGCTTTATCCGGGTAGCCGGAAAGTAGAGCATTGCAGTAGTCTAACCTAGAAGTGACAAAAGCATGGATTAATTTTTCTGCATCATTTTTGGACAGAAAGTTTCTGATTTTTGCAATGTTACGTAGATGGAAAAAAGCTGTCCTTGAAATTGTCTTGATATGTTCTTCAAAAGACATCGCCAAAGTCAAGGATCGGTAGGATAGTCAGTTACGAGGGTATGTTTGGCAGTGTGAGTGAAGGATGCTTTGTTGCGATATAAGAAGCCGATTCTAGATTTCGTTTTGGATTGGAGATGTTTAATGTGAGTCTGGAAGGAGAGTTTACAATCTAACCATGTATGTATTTGACACCTATGTATTTGTAGTTGTCCACATATTCTAAATCAGAACCGTCCAGAGTAGTGATGCTGGACGGGCAGGCAGGTGCGGGCAGTGAACGTTGGCAGTGAAGTTTTTCTTGCATTTAAGAGCAGTTGGAGGCCACGGAAGGGGTGTTGTATGGCATTGAAGCTCGTCTGGAGGTTAGTTCACACAGTGTCCAAAGATGGGCCAGAAGTATACAGAATGGTGTCATCTGCGTAGAGGTGGATCAGAGAATCACCAGCAGCAAGAGCGACATCATTGATGTATACAGAGAAAAGAGTCGGCCCGAGAATTGAACCCTGTGGCACCCCCATAGAGACCGCCAGAGGTCCGGACAACAGGCCCTCCGATTTGACACACCGAACTCTGTCTGAGAAGTAGTTGGTGAACCAGACGAGGCAGTCATTTGAGAAACCAAGGCTGTTGAGTCTGCCGATAAGAATGTGGTGATTGACAGAGTCGACAGCCTTGGCCAAGTTGACTGGGGTAGGGGTAGCCAGGTGGAAAGTATGGCCAGCCATAGAAAATGCTTATTGAAATGTTTAATTATCATGGATTTATCGGTGGGGACAGTGTTTCCTATACTCAGTGCAGTGGACAGCTGGGAGGAGGTGCTCTTATTCTCCATGGACTTTACAGTGTCCCAGAACTTTTTGGAGTTTGTGCTACAGGATGCAAATTTCTGTTTTACAAAGCTAGCCTTTGCTTTCTTAACTGCCTCTGTATATTGGTTCCTAACTTCCCTGAAAAGTTGCAGATCGCGGGGGCTATTCGATGCTAATGCAGTCCGCCACAGGATGTTTTAGTGCTGGTCAAGGGCAGTCAGGTCTGGAGAGATCCAAGGGCTATCTTGTTCCTTCCAATCTGTTCCTGGTTTAACATTTTTTGAATGGGGCATGCTTATTTAAGATGGTGAGGAAATCACTTTTAAAGAATAACCAGGCATGGAATGAGGTCAATATCCTTCCAGGATACACGGGCCAGGTCGATTAGATAGATCTGCTCGCTGAGGTGTTTTAGTGATGTTAGCAGTGATGTTTGACAGTGATGAGGGGTGGTCGTTTGACCACAGATCCATTACAGATGCAGGCAATGAGGCAGTGATCGCAGAGATCCTGGTTGAAGACAGCAGAGTTGTATTTGGAGGGTAGGTTGAATAGGATGATATCTGTGAGGGTGCCCGTGTTTACGGATTTAGGGTTGTACCTGGTAGGTTTATTGATAATTTGTGTGAGATTGAGGGCATCTAGCTTAGATTGTAGGATGGCCGGGGTGTTAAGCATGTCCCAGTTTAGGTCACCTAACAGTACCGTCTTTGACGATAGATGGGGGGCAATCAATTCACATAAGGTGTCCAGGGTACAGCTGGGGACAGAAGGTGGTCTATAGCAAACGGAAACTGTGAGAGACTTGTTTCTGGAAAGGTGGATTTTTAAAAGTAGAAGCTCAAATTGTTTGGGCACAGACCTGGATAGTATGACAGAACTCTGCAGGCTATCTCTACAGTAGATTGCAACTCAGCCCCCTTTGGCAGTTCTATCTTGTCGTAAAATGTTATAGTTAAGAATGGAACTTTCAGGGTTTTTGGTGGCCTTCCTAAACCAGGATTCAGACATGGCTAGGATATCCGGGATGGCAGAGAGTGCTAAAAGAGTGAATAACACAAACTTAAGGAGGATCCTTCTAATGTTAACATGCATGAAACCAAGGCCTTTTCGGTTACAGAAGTCAACAAATGAGAGCACCTGGGTAATGGGAGTGGAGCTAGGCACTGCAGGGCCTGGATTAACCTTTACATCACCAGAGGAACAGAGGAGGAGTAGGATAAGGGTACGGCTAAAGGCTATAAAAACTGGTAGTCTAGTGCATTCGGAACAGAGAGTAAAAGGAGCTGGTTTCTGGGCACGGAAGAATAGACTCAAGGGATAATGTACAGACAAGGGTATGGTAGGATGTGCATACAGTGGAGGTAAACCTAGGAATTGAGTGACGATGAGAGAGGTATTGTCTTTAGAGACACCATTTAAACCAGGTGAGGTTTGGGTGGTGGAACAAAAGGGTTAGCTAAGGCATATTGAGTAGGAGGCTCTACAGTGAAATAAGACAATACTCACTAACCAAAACAGCAAGGGCAAAGGCATATTGACATTAGGGAGAGGCATGCGTAGCCGAGTGGTCATGGGGTCTAGTGAGTAGCTAGCCGGGCTGGAGACACGGCGATTCAGACAGCTAGCGGGCAGGGGCTAGCAGGCTAGCAGAAGGGCCTTAAGGGGATGTCGCGACGGAAGGGTCAGTTGTAGCCCTCTCGGGCGGTTATGTCGGCAGACCAGTCATGATGGATCGGCAGGGCTCCGTGTGGTAAAAGGGTCCAGGCCAATTGGCAAAATAGGTATTGTAGCCCAAGACAATTGGCTGATGGGCCTCTTCAGCTAACAGTCGATATGCTCTAGACAGCTAGTGGGCCGCGGCTAGCAGGCTAGCAGATGGACATTCAGGGGACGTCGCAACGGAGGAGCCTGTTGAAAACCCCCTCGGGTGGATTACGTCGGTAGACCAGTCGCGAAGGATCGGCGGGGAGCGGCTGATGGACCTCTTCAGCTTGCTGGGAGATGGGCCTAGCAAAGGCGAGCTCCAGGCTAATTGGTGCTTGCTTTGGGACAGAGACGTTAGCCAGGAGTAGCCACTCGGATAGCAGCTAGCTAGCTGCGATGATCCAGGTGAAAAGGTTCAGAGCTTGTGGTAGGAATCCGGAGATGTGGGGAAAAAGGGTTCGGTATGCGCTGGGTTGAATCGAGCTGTGCAGACTGGCAGGAGCTGTGAAGACTGGCTAAATGTTAGCTGATGACCGCTAGCAGTGGCTAGCTGACTACTAGCTAGTAATCTGGCTAGCTTCTGTTGGGGGTTCTGGTTCTGTTGGGGGTTCTGGTTAAAGAAAATAGCAGATCACCCCATTGGGTGAGCCGGGTTGCAGGAGAGTATGTTGGAGTTGAGGTTAAAAAATATATACGAAATATATACGAAGAAAATGCAAAGGAAAAAGATATATACATGTGACACGACAGGACGAAGACAAAGACACCTGACTGCTACGTAATCTTGGAATGATACCATGCTCAAAGTTGCTTAGATCACTAGTTTTTCCCATTCTAACGTTCAGTCGAACAGTAACTGAATGCCTTGATGCCTGTCTGCATGGTTTATATAGCAAGCCATGGCCACGTGACTCACTGTCTGTAGGAGTGAACCATTTTATTGAATGGGGTGGTGTCTAATAAACTGGGAACTGAGTGTATTTTTTTATGTTTCCAAAGGCGCTTTCTGTCATGAGGATATGTTGCTATGTCAAGGTTATTGAGGGACAGGGAGTGCTCTCGTTTTCTTGGGCATGATATAAATGGGACGACAATGACAACAAAAAACAACAGCAATCCAATGTTTTTTGACAACTGCCACCCAGTCCTACTCTTGGCTTCGTCATGCTCTTTGATACATGTGTCACAGCCTTTGATGCCAGTCTATTTTGATGCTCTTCGATTGTTCGAGGGCCTTGACTCAATGCTGAACACTTTCTGTCATTTCTCCTCTTGCCCATCTGAGATAATGGTCACAACATGAAGTTCATAGAGATAAAGATCCCTTAATTAATCATTTATAAACAGTTTAAAGAGAGTTCAATTACCATTCATTAATCATTGTTCCTACATTGTCAATAAGCAATCTCTAAAGAGTAATTTATATTCACAATTTGTAAATTATTAATAATGTTCTACTGTTGTACTTATAAAACAGTTGTAAAGAAATTATTATCAACTCATAAGATGATTTATAAGGTATTTGTTAATGGCTGACTAATGGTTTGATATTTATAAATCTATTTATACACTGCTCAAAAAAATAAAGGGAACACTAAAATAACACATCCTAGATTTGAATTAATGAAATATTCTTATTAAATACTTTTTTCTTTACATAGTTGAATGTGCTGACAACAAAATCACACAAAAATGATCAATGGAAATCAAATTTATCAACCCATGGAGGTCTGGATTTGGAGTCACACTTAAAATTAAAGTGGAAAACCACACTACAGGCTGATCCAACTGTGATGTAATGTCCTTAAAAAAAGTCAAAATGAGGCCCAGTAGTATGTGTGGCCTTCACGTGCCTGTATGACCTCCCTAAAATGCCTGGGAATGCTCCTGATGAGAAATGCCTGGGAATGCTCCTGGACTAAAGCATCCGCCAATTCCTGGACAGTCTGTGGTGCAACATGGCGTTGGTGGATGGAGCGAGACATGATGTCCCAGATGTGCTCAATTGGATTCAGGTCTGGGGAACGGGCGGGCCAGTCCATAGCATCAATGCCTTCCTCTTGCAGGAACTGGACATACTCCAGCCACATGAGGTCTAGCATTGTCTTGCATTAGGAGGAACCCAGGACCAACTGCACCAGCATGTGGTCTCACAAGGGGTCTGAGGATCTCATCTCGGTACCTAATGGCAGTCAGGCTACCTCTGGCGAGCACATGGAGGGCTTTGCGGCCCCCCAAAGAAATGCCACCCCACACCATGACTGACCCACCGCCAAACCGGTCATGCTGGAGGATGTTGCAGGCAGCAGAACGTTCTCCAAGGCGTCTCCAGACTCTGTCACGTCTGTCACATGTGCTCAGTGTGAACCTGCTTTCATCTGTGAAGAGCACAGGGTGCCAGTG
The DNA here is from genome assembly GCF_013265735.2 of Oncorhynchus mykiss. Taxonomy (NCBI): domain Eukaryota; kingdom Metazoa; phylum Chordata; class Actinopteri; order Salmoniformes; family Salmonidae; genus Oncorhynchus; species Oncorhynchus mykiss. Next base: position 80,934,550 of record NC_048576.1, on the reverse strand, counting down.
GCGAATTTGCCAATCTTGGTGTTCTCTGGCAAATGCCAAACGTCCTGCACGGTGTTGGGCTGTAAGCACAACCCCCACTTGTGGACGTTGGGCCCTCATACCACCCTCATGGAGTCTGTTTCTGACCGTTTGAGCAGACACATGCACATTTGTGGCCTGCTGGAGGTCATTTTGCAGGGCTCTGGCAGTGCTCCTCCTGCTCCTCCTTGCACAAAGGCGGAGGTAGCGGTCCTGCTGCTGGATTGTTGCCCTCCTACGGCCTCCTCCACATCTCCTGATGTACTGGCCTGTCTCCTGGTAGCGCCTCCATGCTCTGGACACTACGCTGACAGACACAGCAAACCTTCTTGCCACAGCTCGCATTGATGTGCCATCCTGGATGAGCTGCACTACCTGAGCCACTTGTGTGGGTTGTAGACTCCGTCTCATGCTACCACTAGAGTGAAAGCACCGCCAGCATTCAAAAGTGACCAAAACATCAGCCAGGAAGCATAGGAACTGAGAAGTGGTCTGTGGTCACCACCTGCAGAACCACTCCTTTATTGGAGGTGTCTTGCTAATTGCCTATAATTTCCACCTGTTGTCTATTCCATTTGCACAACAGCATGTGAAATTTATTGTCAATCAGTGTTGCTTCCTAAGTGGACAGTTTGATTTCACAGAAGTGTGATTGCCTTAGAGTTACATTGTTTTGTTTAAGTGTTCCCTTTATTTTTTTGAGCAGTGTATATGGTGCCTTCAGAAAGTATTCACACCCCTTGACTTTTTCCACATTTTGTTGTGTTACAGCCTGAATTAAAAATGGATTAAAAAATATTTATTTTCACTGGCCTACTCACAATACCCCATAGTGTTGAAGTGGAATTATGTTTTTAGACATTTTTACAAATGAATTACAAATGAAAAGCTGAATGTCTTCAGTTAAAATGTATTCAACCCCTTTGTTATGGCAAGCCTAAAAACGTTCAGGAGTAAACATGTGCTTAACAAGTCACATAATAAGTTGCATGGACTCACTCTGTGTACAATAATAGTGTTTACCATGATCTTTGAGTGACTACCGCATCTCTCTACCCCACACATATAATCATCTCTAAGGTCCAGTAGCAATGGGTGGGTAAAATCACTTGGGAAGCCAAGCCAGAAAAAAAGGCATATTACAACCTATGTGTTGTGATAATTGTGTTGTTTGCTCTATAACCTGTTAGTTCATACAGTATGCCTTGCGGCCGTTATATATAGGCCTAAGACCTAGACAATAAGAGGACACAGTGGCAGAATAAATTCAACACAACTTTTGTTTCATCACAAAACCAGAGAGCAACCTCTGTCCGGGTGAAGTCCACAAAGCATAATGTATGTAGTTACAACTAAAAGATACCAAAAATGATTTAATCCAATTAATGTAACCTAAATATGATGTGGCTGTCCATGGTTCTGATTTATGTGTGTATGTTGATTCACCCTACTTTTAGAGAAATGCCAATGCTATCCTCCTCTCTTTCATGTTGACGAAATGTCTATGTCCTAGGCTACCTGGCTAACATGCTTGCTCGCTAGCCTAACTTCCTTTCATGGACCATGTTAGCTAGTTAACATTAACCTTCTACATCTAGCTACATATTGAGCTTACATTGGCCAGTATGGAGATTTAGGTTAAACCACAAGTCCAAATCCTTATCTCCATCCATGGATAATTTAGGAATGGGACAATTTTACCTAGCTAGTTAGCCACCAGAGGACAACAACAGAATGAGATGCAACAATTCAAGTTGGTTCTGATAATGATGTATTGATCTCGATGTGATTTGAGTGAAGCCAAATCCAAATTGGCTTCTCTTGACACTTTGTTTTGGTGTGCCAGGACCATTCACAGTTGTGCTCACTCAGTTTAGCTCAACACTAATAGGCTATAATTTTATACTTTATTTTATCAAGGGAGGCCAAATTCTGTCTTACTGTGCATTAAAAGCTACGGGAGACAACAATGTCATACACTTTTTGACCAGACAGAATCGGATAGATGGCCTACACTTACAGAGACAGAGAGGCGCTGTTTCGCTGGCTAAGATGCTTTCTCCGGTGAAAGATATTCAGGCTCTTGCGAATTGAAGGAAAATTATGAAACACAGAGAGACGAAAGAAAAGTTATTTTATGTTTTCTTCTAGGTATTTTTTTTTAGGGAAGCCACTGGTAAGGTCCTTCAGTCGAGCAGTGAATTTCAAACTCAGATTCTACCACAAAGACCAGGAAGGTTTTCCAATGCCTCACAAAGAAGGACACCTATTGATAGTTGGGGGGGGGGGGGCATGGTGAAGTCATTAGTTACACTTTGGATAGTGTATCAATACACCCAGTCACATCCTAACTCAGTTGCCGAAGAGGAAGGAAACCGCCCAGGGATTTCACCATGAGGCCAATGGTGACTGTTAAACAGGTACACGGTTTAATGGCTGTGATAGAAGAAAACTGAGGATGGATGAACAACATTGTAGTTAATCCACAATACTAAGCTAACTGTCAGAGTGAAAAGAAGAAAGCCGGTACGGAATAAGAAAAATTACAAAACTTACATCCTGTTTGTAACGAGGAGCTAAAGTAATACTGCAAAACATGTGGCAAATTAATTATTTTTTTGTCCTGACTAAAAAGTGTTATGTTTGGGGCATATTCCAAAACAACACATTACACATTACATCACTCTCCATAGTATAGTGGTGGCTGCACCATGCTATTTGTATGCTTGTATTTGTTTAAGGACTAGAGGAAAACCTGGTTCAGTCTGCTTTACACCAGACACTGGGAGATTAATTCACCTTTCAGCATGACAATAACCTATAACAAAAGGCCAAATCTACACTGTAGTTGCTTACCAAGAAGACAGTGAATGTTCCTGAGTTACAGATTTGACCTAATCTACTTGAAAATCTACAGCAAGACCTGAAAATGGTTGTCTGACAACGATCAAGAACCAATTTGACAGAGCTTGAAGAATTTTGAAAAGAATAATAGGCAAATGTTTCACAATCAAGGTGTGGAAATCTCTTAGAGACTTACCCAGAAAGACTCACAGCTGTAATCGCTGCCAAAGGTGCTTCTATAAAGTATTGACTCTGGGGTGTGAATACTCAAGTAAATGAGATATTTCTCTATTTCATTTTCAATAGATTTGCTAATATTTCAAAAAGCAGGTTTTCACTTTGTCTTTATGGTGCATTGTTTGTAGATGGGTGAGAAAAAATATCAATTTAGTCCATTTTGAATTCAGGCTGTAACACATATAAATGTGGAATAAGTCAAGGGGTATGAATACTTTCTGAATGCAATGTATATCATGAATGGGATATTTAGGAATTCTTAATGAGTGCATTTATAAATGTGAGTAGGTCTACATGCACTTATTAATACCTCAGATGACGATTAATGTAGCTGCTTAGAAACCATTTATTAATTATTAATCAACCATTTTGCAGCTCCTAATCTAAAGTGTGCACTATATATAGCTACTTTTATAAATGCTTCATAAATGACTTGTCACTCCCCAAAAGCTGACCACATTTGTAGATAGTACCTGACGCTCCACCAATGGCTAAAAATAACCTAAAACAAGCAACGGTAAAAGAAGTACACAATTAAGGGACGCATAAGAATTTAAAAAATTAAAAACAGAGTATCTCCAGAATACATTTTAATGCATGAACTGGCTTAAATAATTTCAGTTACATATTTCATAAGCTTCATAGCTGCAGTCATTAACAAAGGCCTGATAAATCACAAGTGATCATCAACTTGGGTAACTTGCAGTTGAACCAGAATCATACGCACAGTGTTATATGGCTGCTGAACACTAGACTAGCCGGGCTATTTCTAAGAATCTCAGATAAAGTGGTGATAATAGCTGTCCATGGGAATGAAGATTCTCAGCTGTTATTTGGTCCCACTAACTGGATGACTAGATGTAGAACACCCTCCTTTGCTACCTGAGAGGTATAATCACTGCTTCCTTGAACTGTTATTTTCTGTTATTTTTGCCTGCTGACATTTGCAGATAACGCTTTTTGCAAGCTGTGACCCTCTAGGGAACACAAAAAATCCCTGAAAAAAAGAGAAGGGCCATTCAGTTTTTAATTAAGTATCAGTCCCATTTTTTTTACCCAATCTAATCTTCCCCTTCAAACGGAAAGCAATCTCAAAGATTCTTGCCTCATAAATATCAATCTTGTTTTTCCATGTCGTGCCACTGTCAGAGTCAATAAAAGCTGATGATTTAGAGGCCACATTGTTTGAGGAAATAAAGGAACTGAACAAAATAATGTATCTATCAGTACAGAAAGACTTCAGTGTCCCTGAAATTTAGCATACAGCTAACCATTTTTACCAATCAGAAAGCATTCAAGCACAAATTGGCCAAAAGATTCTCCTGACAGATAGGTGATCACAGCACATTAACTAATAAATGATCACACTTGTGAGGTAAAACATAGGTGTTTTGACAAAAAAATGTCCATGAACTATAATCCATATGATAATCCACATTTCTTTTTGCTGCAGGACTTTCCTGCTGTAGCAAACTGGCTCAAATGAAGAGCCTACATCTATACATAACCACCATGTATGGCTTGGACACACCATTTGAATCAGTCTCCTTCAGTGTTGAATGCAAACAGGACCACGTGAGAACCAAGGTCAATGTCATTGCCATGCAAAGATGTTTACATACCTTATCTGCTTCCATATTTCTGCCTTCATCTAAAAATCCCATCCCAACAGTCACAGAACTATGACACTGCTCTACCGACAACTCATAATATACACTCTTGGAAAAAAAGATGCTATCTAGAACCTACAAGGGTTCTTCGGCTGTCCCCATAGGAGAATCCTTTGATGAACCCTTTTTGGTTCCAGGTACAACCCTTTTGGGTTACATGTAGAACACTTTCCATGGAAACCAAAAGAGTTCTACCTGGAACTGAAAATGGTTCTCCTATGGGGACAGCCAAGGAACCCCTTTGGAACCCTTTTTTTTCTAACAGTGTAGTCTCAAGATGATGTCTTAATAAAAGCCATTCATTATTTTCTAAAAACAACAAACATCATTGGACCATCTACAGAAGTTCCTAATATTGTGTGTTTGTTCTGTATGGACTGTAAATGCCACATGGCCACACATACTGAGTGTGCATGTGTGTGGGAGGTGGGGGAGGGGGGGGGGGACTGCTGGGTTCCCAGATTTTCCATCTTAGCAAGGTCCAACCCACATATTGAAATCTGCCAAGAGGCCTTGAATAAATTAAAGAGTGATGATCCAGCAGGTCTATAAATTCATTTTGAATGATTTATTAATGTTATTATTTTGAACCTAATCCTGTGGGTGTTTTTCTACAGGGTATAGCTCTTCAGGGCTTGCTGACTCACATACTGTCCCTCCAGAGCTATGGACAGACAGATGGAACTCATCATGCTCATTAGTGAGTGCTCTTGTATGGTCTTTAACATTAACTGAGCTCTAATTTTTTTATTTTGATCGCCCCTGGGCCCTCTGTCCCAGATTTTCCACCAATCGCCCAGACTGAGTGCTAAAAACATCCTCAGATTGACTCAACTCTGCGCTCTGTCCATCTGCTTGTACATCAATCTCCAGCAGACATCAGCCCCCAACTTTTTTCTTATCAAAACTAAATAAGTAAAAAAAATATATATCATTTTATGTCTTTTTCAGCTGGTGGGAGGAGGTGAGCAGGGGGTGAGGGGTGTTTGGAGTGGGCATGGCCTGCAAGAACACCTTGCAGGTATTTTACACCTAGGGAATGTTGGCGAGACACTGTGATAAACAGCATGCGTCTAGCAACCTAAAGGGTGCGAGTTTGAATCTCATCACGGACAACTTCAGCATTTTAGCTAATTTGCAACTTTTCAACTACTTACTACTTTTTATTTACTTTTGAACTACTTAGTATGTTAGCTAACTCTGACCCTAATCTTAACCCTTATAGCTAAACCTTCAACCTAACCCTAAGCTTAACTATTTTAACTAACTCTTCCCTTAAATCTAACCTTAACCCTTTAACCTAACTCCTGAACTTAACCCTAACCTTAACCATAACCCCTAAACTAGCTAATGTTAGCGAGCTAGCTATTGTTAGCCAACTAGCTAGAACTTGTAACAGATCATATGATATGCAAATTCGTAACATAATGTACGTTTGGCAAATCCGTAACTTATGGTACGTTTGCAAATTTGTGACATAATATAAATCATATTTCATAACATATCATACGAAATGGTTGATGGAATTCATACCATACAAAACGTAACATATAATAAATGATGTGTCTTGGGTTTACAAACAGAATAATAAGAAATGCTCTGAGACCAGGTTGTGTTCAAAGGCACTTAAATCATTCACTCTTGGAATGGCACACATACACAATCCATGTCTCAATTGTCTCAAGGATTAAAAATCATTATTTAACCTGTCTCCTACCCTTCATCTACACTGATTTGAAGTGGATTTAACAAGTGATGTTAATAATTGATCATAGCTTTCACCTGGATTCACCTGGTCATTCATTCTATGTCATGGAAATAGCAGGTGTTCTTATATGTTTTGTACACTCAGTGTATATTGCTCTAGAAATAGACTAAACAAAAACCATTTAAAAAAAAAATCTTACCTTTCACTTTTGCAAACACGTTTTTTCGGTAAGTATCCACAGCTGGGTGATTAAATAATGGTGAAGTTGTGCTTTCTCTTGAGAAATTACCCCAAAAAATGTTACTTGCAAATAATAGGGTACACAATTGTTTTTTCTTTAGTGTGTCCAATATAAAAACAATATTTTATAACGGAATTAACTTTCTTTTACGCGCACTTCCACCTGACTGTTCACAGTCCGAGAGGTAGCCTGCACTGAAAGCCACCAACATTACATTAGGCTACTCGTTGCACCATCACTCGCTTGTAACTAGGTAACGGGTATTCTGCTCGCAGGCGCTCCAGAGAAAAAAGTAGGAGGTGTTGGAATAAATTACTGTGTGTTTGTGTGTGTGTGAGAGAGAGAGATGGGGGGCTTTGGGGATTCTACTCTTTGAATTACATCTAGAGTCAATTGGACATTGCACTCCACCAGTCTCTGCCCACTTAATCTGTAGCCTGGTGTATGCCCTTTTGATAATAACCGAAGTATGCTATTGTTAACGTAGAAGGTGTGGCGATCTTTTTCCCAAAGGATTTCAGGAGAAATGTTCCAGCACATTAATCAGTCACATACGTTTATAGCATGAGAACATCTGATAATTACTGGTTTATAATGGCACAATAGAACCTATTGGAGAATATGTTTGACAAGACCACCAGTTAAAACAGAGACGCTAATGCTGGCAGTTAAAAACAAATCTATATCTGCTTTTCTTCTGTTAGTTTGCTGTCATACGGACAATTCCAGTGCTCTCTCTCAGGCAAATCACTCTATCCTCACCAGGAATCCACTCATTTGCTGTACATATCTGTGAAGAGCCAATATAATGGAAGTCAGAAACCAAGAACATTTGGCCGAGACTGCAGGCTGGGCCTGTCTAAATTGTGTTATTTTTGCACAAAATGGTCACTACTTGGCTTATAATGGGGGCCTCAAGGGGAAAAAAATGGGCTGGTGTGGGGGCCTCAAAGAACAAAACGAGCCAATGTGTTCTAAATGTCTGGAACGATTTTTGTTCCCAGTCCGTCCCTGTCCATTGGCCATAAAGAGTGGTCAGTCAACTAATTGGGTGATTTCCTCCCTGATGCATATCCCCAGTGGTAGCAGACCTCTGTACATTACAGAGATATTGCGACAGGGAGAGACCTCCCCCACAATGCCTGAAAGGTCACCCATCTCTCTCCTACCGCCATCATTAGAAGAAATTCTGGTTGTAAATGATAAACCAGCAGTCCCTTCTAGCCCATTGGAGGTAAGCAGGTAAATTAAAAACCGAAGCAACCAAACCAAAGTTACTGCACACGTCACAACTTCCTGTGTTCCCCATCTCTTCTCCCAGAGCCCAAAAGTCTGCTGAGGACACTGCATCCTCAGTTACACATCATGTGTCCTAATTAGATTTTTTCACTCAAAAGAGTGATTGACATTCTGTGCATGAGGAGATGATCCAAAGCAAGCTGCTCAGTGTTCTCAGGACCATGGAAGTTGTGGTTGCGTGGGAGGTGTTGTGTAAGAAATGGCTCAATTGTTACTCCGCCTGCGATGGCATTGACAAATAAGGTATGAAATGGAGTAGTGAGCTGTGTGTAGGAGTGTGTACTTTATAGAAACAGAATTCTAGACCCAGGAGGACTTCTTTTCTGTTTTCTATCTTTTTCCTCTTCCTTTCAGCTAAAGAGACGCAATCGCTGGCTCACCTCAAAACATTAGGCAGCCTTGAATGACACACACAAACGCACATGGACACAAACATATGCACACACATACGCACACACTATCACGCTCTACGTCATTTTCTCGAGGCAATCATAACATTGTGCAAAAAGCTTGCTGAGTAATGCAGCAACATTTTTTCAATTTGTCTCAGAGCAATGTCAATGTTCTCCCCCTTTAGTTGGAAGCCTAAGTTTATTTTATTTATTTATTTTGATTTCACCTTTATTTAACCAGATAGGCCAGTTGAGAACAAGTTCTGATTTACAACTGCGACCTGGCTAAGATAAAGCAAAGCAGTGCGACACAAACAACAACACAGAGTTACACATGGAATAAACAAACATACAGTCAATAACACAATAGAAAAAAAAGTATATATACAGTGTGTGCAAATGGCATGAGGAGGTAAGGCAATAAATAGGCCATAGTGGCGAAGTAATTACAATTTATCAAATGAACACTGGAGTGATAGATGCAGTGCAAGTAGAAGTACTGGTGTGCAAAAGAGCAAAAAAGTAGATAAAAACAATATGGGGAGGAGGTACAGTAGGTAGATTGGATGGACTATTTACAGATGGGCTGTGTACAGCTGCAGCGATCAGTTAGCTGCTCAGATAGCTAATGTTTAAAGTTGGAGAGGGAGATAGAAGTCTCCAACTTCAGCGATTTTTGCAATTCGTTCCAATCATTGGCAGCAGAGAACTGGAAGGAAAGGCGGCCAAAGCAGGTGTTGGCTTTGGGGATGACCATAAAGATACACCTGCTGGAGCGCGTGCTACGGGTGGGTGTTGTTATCGTGACCAGTGAGCTGAGATAAGGCGAAGCTTTACCTAGGAAAGACTTATAGATGACCTGGAGCCAGTGGGTCTGGCGACGAATATGTAGAGGGCCAGCCGACGAGAGCATACAGGTTGCAGTGGTGGGTGGTATATGGGGCTTTGGTGACAAAACGGATGGCACTGTGATAGACTGCATCCAGTTTGCTGAGTAGAGTGTTGGAGGCTATTTTGTAAATTAAATCATCGAAATCGAGGATCGGTAGGATAGTCAGTTTTACGAGGGTATGTTTGGCGGAATGAGTGAAGGAGGCTGTGTTGCGAAATAGTAAGCCGATTCTAGATGTAATTTTGGATTGGATATGTTTAATATGAGTCTGGAAGAAGAGTTTACAGTCTAGCCAGACACCTAGGGGTTTGTTGTTGTCCACATATTCTAAGTCAGAACTGTCCAGAGTAGTAATGCTAGGCGGGCGGGCGGGTGCGGGCAGCGATCGGTTGAAAAGCATGCATTTAGTTTAACTATCATTTAAGAGCAGTTGGAGGCCACGGAAGGAGTGTTGTATGGCATTGAAGCTCGTTTGGAGGTTTGTTAACATACTGTCCAACGAAGGGCCAGATGTATATGGTGTCGTCTGCATAGAGGTGGATCAGAGAGTCACCAGCTGCAAGAGCGACATCATTGATATATACAAAGAAAAGAGTCTGCCCGAGAATTGAACCCTGTGGTAACCCCATAGGGACTGCCAGAGGTCCAGACAACCGATTTGACACACTGAACTCTATCGGAGAAGTAGGTGGTGAACCAGGTGAGGCATTCATTTGAGAAAATAAGGCTTTTGAGTCTGCCGATAAGAATACGGTGATTGACGGAGTCAAAAGCCTTGGCCAGGTTGAAGACGGCTGCACAGTACTGTCTTTTATCGATGGAGGTTATGATATCGTTTAATACCTTGAACGTGGCTGAGGTGCACCCGTGACCAGCTCGGAAACTGGACTGCACAGCGGAGATGGTACGGTGGGATTCGAAAATGTCAGTGATCTGTTTATTAACTTGGCTTTCAAAGACTTTAGAAAGGCAGGGCAGGATGGATATAGGTCTATAACAGTTTGGGTCTAGAGTGTCACCCCCTTTGAAGAGGGGGATGACCGTGGCAGCTTTCCAATCTTTAAGGATCTCGTATAATATGAAAGAGAAGTTGAACAGACTGGTAATAGGGGTTGCAACAATGGCAGCGGATAGTTTTAGAAAGAGAGGGTGTAGATTGTCTAGCCCCAGCTGATTTGTACAAGTCCAGGTTTTGCAGCTCTTTCAGAACATCTGCTATCTGGATTTGGGTGAAGCAGACGCTGGGGATACTTGGGCAAGTAGCTGGGGGGGGGGGGGGGTCGGAGTTGTTGGCCGGGGTTGGGGTAGCCAGGAGGAAATCATGGCCAGCCGTAGAGAAATGCTTATTGAAAATCTCGATTTTCGTGGATTTATTGGTGGTGACAGTGTTTCCTGTCCTCAGTACAGTGGGCAGCTGGGAGGAGGTGCTCTTATTCTCCATGGATTTTACAGTGTCCCAAACTTTTGGAGTTAGAGCTACAGGATGCAAATTTCTGTTTGAAAAAGCTAGCCTTTGCTTTCCTGACTGACTGTGTGTATTGGTTCCTAACTTCCCTTAAAAGTTGCATATCGCGGGGACTATTCGATGCAAGTGCAGTCCGCCACAGGATGTTTTTGTGCTGGTCGAGGGCAGTCAGGTCTGGAGTGAACCAAGGGCTATATCTGTTCTTAGTTCTAAATTTTTTGAAAGGGGCATGCTTATTTAAGGTGGTGAGGAAATTACTTTAAAGAACAACCAGGCATCCTCTACTGACGGGATGAGGTCAACATCCTTCCAGGATACCCGAGCCAGTTCGATTAGAAAGACCTGCTCGCAGAAGTGTTTTAGGGAGCATTTGACCGTGATAATGGGTGGTTGTTTGACCGCAGACCCATAGCAGATGCAGGCAATGAGACAGTGATCGCTGAGATCCTGATTGAAAACAGCGGAGGTGTGTTTGGAGGGCTGGTTGGTCAGGATAATATCTATGAGGGTGCCCATGTTTACGGATTTAGGGTTGTACCTGGTGGGTTCCTTGATAATCTGTGTGAGATTGATTTTAGATTGTAGGACTGCCGGTGTGTTAAGCATATCCCAGTTTAGGTCACCTAACAGAACGAACTCTGAAGATAGTTGGGGGGCAATCAATTTACATACTTTGCTTTGATGAGAGATTTAGTATTTGCTGTGCTACTAAAAAAACATGAAACATACTGTATGTGTATGATACTATTTCCAAGAAGATTTCTAGTTAAGTGCTCTTACCTCATTTGTTTTTATAATTTGTTTTATTGGACTTTTGCAGGTGGGTCACCATTTAGACCAGGGTCTCATTCTCAAGGGAGCCCTGTGAACATGAACACACAATTCAATACAACATAAAGCAAAATAACATCAACACAATACAACACATACAGTACAACAAGATTAATCAAAACAAGCACAACTATCACATACAGTGCCATGCGAAAGTATTCGGCCCCCTTGAACTTTGCGACCTTTTGCCACATTTCAGGCTTCAAACATAAAGATATAAAACTGTATTTTTTTGTGAAGAATCAACAACAAGTGGGACACAATCATGAAGTGGAACGACATTTATTGGATATTTCAAACTTTTTTAACAAAACAAAAACTGAAAAATTGGGCGTGCAAAATTATTCAGCCCCTTTACTTTCAATGCAGCAAACTCTCTCCAGAAGTTCAGTGAGGATCTCTGAATGATCCAATGTTGACCTAAATGACTAATGATGATAAATACAATCCACCTGTGTGTAATCAAGTCTCCGTATAAATGCACCTGCACTGTGATAGTCTCAGAGGTCCGTTAAAAGCGCAGAGAGCATCATGAAGAACAAGGAACACACCAGGCAGGTCCGAGATACTGTTGTGAAGAAGTTTAAAGCCGGATTTGGATACAAAAAGATTTCCCAAGCTTTAAACATCCCAAGGAGCACTGTGCAAGCGATAATATTGAAATGGAAGGAGTATCAGACCACTGCAAATCTACCAAGACCTGGCCGTCCCTCTAAACTTTCAGCTCATACAAGGAGAAGACTGATCAGAGATGCAGCCAAGAGGCCCATGATCACTCTGAATGAACTGCAGAGATCTACAGCTGAGGTGGGAGACTCTGTCCATAGGACAACAATCAGTCGTATATTGCACAAATCTGGCCTTTATGGAAGAGTGGAAAGAAGAAAGCCATTTCTTAAAGATATCCATAAAAAGTGTTGTTTAAAGTTTGCCACAAGCCACCTGGGAGACACACCAAACACGTGGAAGAAGGTGCTCTGGTCAGATGAAACCAAAATTGAACTTTTTGGCAACAATGCAAAACGTTATGTTTGGCGTAAAAGCAACACAGCTGAACACACCATCCCCACTGTCAAACATGGTGGTGGCAGCATCATGGTTTGGGCCTGCTTTTCTTCAGCAGGGACAGGGAAGATGGTTAAAATTGATGGGAAGATGGATGGAGCCAAATACAGGACCATTCTGGAAGAAAACCTGATGGATTCTGCAAAAGACCTGAGACTGGGACGGAGATTTGTCTTCCAACAAGACAATGATCCAAAACATAAAGCAAAATCTACAATGGAATGGTTCAAAAATAAACATATCCAGGTGTTAGAATGGCCAAGTCAAAGTCCAGACCTGAATCCAATCGAGAATCTGTGGAAAGAACTGAAAACTGCTGTTCACAAATGCTCTCCATCCAACCTCACTGAGCTCGAGCTGTTTTGCAAGGAGGAATGGGGAAAAAATGTCAGTCTCTCGATGTGCAAAACTGATAGAGACATACCCCAAGCGACTTACAGCTGTAATCGCAGCAAAAGGTGGCGCTACAAAGTATTAACTTAAGGGGGCTGAATAATTTTGCACGCCCAATTTTTCAGTTTTTGATTTGTTAAAAAAGTTTGAAATATCCAATAAATGTTGTTCCACTTCATGATTGTGTCCCACTTGTTGTTGATTCTTCACAAAAAAATACAGTTTTATATCTTTATGTTTGAAGCCTGAAATGTGGCAAAAGGTTGCAAAGTTCAAGGGGGCCGAATACTTTCGCAAGGCACTGTATCTCCCTCAAATATATCTAAACTGTCCAATGGTGACCAGCGAGTCCAGGTTCAAGTTAGCCTGAAGGCAATGCCACTTTCTCATCATTGAAATGAAACGTACCTCTCGTTATCTCATCCTCAAACAGCCTTGCTTAGTCTTTTATCCAAGACCCATCTAAATCTATAAAGAAATTACTACCGACAGTTTGTATCTATGTGTGTATTCATGTTTGGTGGTGGGTTGTTCTGAATGCTTGGCAGTGCTCTCTTTCATCCTTCAAATGAGTGTGAAATGCAGGTGCCCACACTCCTCTTAATGAGAGAGACTAGCCTCCTCTCATTCGCTCAACTACTTCTGTTATTCAAGCAATTACTATTTCCAATATGACATAGCAGCATCTTCAGTGGAGTGCCAGAGAGGATCATGTGGCCTTGCACCAGCTGGCCCCAGGGTCAGCAACAGAGGGACAGAAAGGGAGATTGAGGGCTGGAAGTATGGAACTTGTCATTTAATAAACCTCTTCTGGTTTAACTAATGCTGGAAACACACATAACCTGCTTAGACCCATGCCCCCATGTTAATACCACACACACATATTTTAGTCAGCGATTGAGCCGTATTGGAGGGAAGAGTTGCCTACATACTAGGTTTCTGTTGTGGTTATGTAATAATGACGTCTCTGAGGAAAGGTTGTACAAGGTCATCCTGGGTCAGGAAAAGAAGGAGGGAAAAGTAATTAACAAATATCCTCATTCTCTCCCCCTCAGCCTGTTAGGAAAGAGAGAGATTCCACACACTAGAGTTTGGAGGCTTCAATAGAACAAGGATGAAAGAAGAAGATTTGGGTACTGTCGTGCCGAGAGATTACCACAGTTGAAGAGTGAATCTCAAACCATATCTCAAATAGAGATTGAAAAAATGATTTGATTGTGTATTATACCAATAGTGTAATGATGAGATAATATGTTATATTAATTATTCAGTATGACACATAGTGTCTATGCTGTTAAGAGATATGGACTAACACTATTTTTGTTACTACCTTTGATTCTGCCTATTGTATTTCAAATAGAGCATGTTGTTTCAGTTTTCAGTATAGGATATATACCAGAGGAAACTGCAGGGAGACAGGGACGGTTAGCATTGAGACCCCCATGTTGCGAGATCAGGCCAGGAGGCATCATGTACAGTTTTTGTGGAAGAGTTTCTGTCAAATGTTGGCATAGCAATGATTCAAAAGCTGTCATGTGGGGAATCAGTACGCTATTATGTTGAATGTGTGAGATGACCTTCAAACATTGTCCCCTCAGACAATTGGAAACACAACAATGAAATTACAGTGAATGAAGCTACAGTACAGTACATTCAACCATTTTGTATAGGTGAATATTATGATCTGTTTCCCCAAGGTGTTTTACATAACCAGCAGCCTTCAACATTATGAGATGGATCTGATCCAAAACTCCTCTGGCCACAATACCACCTAATACAGCATCAACGTGTTCACATGCTCTGTTTTCCCTCTGCATCGCAATGAGATCTGCTCATTGTAATTCCTTAAATGTTCCGCCTCGAATGGAGCCAGGCTTTCTCATTTGCAGCCGGTGGCGGAGTCCTGAACCTGGGAACTAACCTCAGTTGACCCCTCCCCTTTAATCTAAGAAACTGTTTGGGGCATTGTGCATCAATTGCACCCACAGAGTGTCTGTGTGCAGAATCAGCTTTGACTTCAGCTGATTGCTTTTCTGTCTTTAGCTCAGTGAGGCTCTGTGATACGAGGTGACGGTGGAAACTGCCTCCTTGATCCTCCTCACTCCTCACAGCATCGTTGAGCATGGTCCCATGGGACCGCCCTGACTTATACTGCCCTTCTTATTCTCTGAAAGCCACATGTTTATATGTCTGGTGTCTTGTTAGGACTGAGCTCTTTCTTACCATGTGTCGTAACCAGGAATAACTCTAGGCTCTAGCTATAGTCAATAGGCCCAAGTCAACAGGAATGCACTGTCTGTGGCCTGATTTCCCTCCACTATAATCTGTAATGTCTCTTCATCTAACTCCACTATAACCTGTAATGTCTCTTCATCTAACTCCACTATAACCTGTAATGTCTCTTCATCTAACTCCACTATAACCTGTAATGTCTCTTCATCTAACTCCACTATAACCTGTAATGTCTCTTCATCTAACTCCACTATAACCTGTAATGTCTCTTCATTACAGGAGAAGGTGAAAATCTTCAAAGTTCCTCGGCGGACACCTCATTGACAATCTGAAATCTTCCACCCACACATACAGTTTGGTGAAGAAGGTGCAACAGCGCCTCTTCAACCTCAGGAGGCTGAAGAAATTTGGCTTGTCACCTAAAACCCTCACAAACTTATACAGATGGACAATTGAGAGCATCCTGTCGGGCTGAATCACCGCCTGGTACGGGAACTGCACTACCCGCAACCGCAGGGCTCTCCAGAGGGTGGTGCGGTCTGCCCAACGCATCACCGGGGGCACACTTCCTGCCCTCCAGGACACCTTCAGCACCCAATGTCACAGGAAGGCCAAAAAGATCATCAAGGACACCGACCACCTAAGCCACGTCCTGTTCACCCCGCTACCATCCATAATGCGAGGTCAGTACAGGTGCGTCAAAGCTGAGACCTAGAGACTGAAAAACAGCTTCTATCTCCAGACCATCAGACTGTTAAATAGCCATCACTAGCCAGCTACCACCCGGTTACTCAGTTCTGCACCTTAGAGGCTGCTGCCCTATATACATAGACATGGAATCACTGACCACTTTAATAATGGAACACTAGTCACTTTAAAAATGTTTACATACTGCTTTACTCATCTCATATGCATATACTGTATTCTATTCTACTGTATTTTAGTCAATGCCACTCCGACATTGCTCGTCCTAACATTTATATATTTTTACTTTTAGATTTGTGTGTATTGTTGATACTACTGCACTGTTGGAGCTAGGAACACAAGTATTTCGCTACACCCACAATATCATCTGCTTCAATGTGTCTTCGTCTAACTCCAGGCTCAGTCAAACACGTCCTGATGTGGCTGAGAGCTGGAGCTGTGAACTTAGTGACAGCAGCGTTTGTACTTTGGCTTAACACCCTTTGATGTCCATGGGAGGGTGTCTGATTGAAGTTTCTTTACCAGGCAGTCACACAGTGACACACATGTGGCAGATCAGAGCTGGTCTCACAAGGACCTAGAGGCTGAGCTGAGCTGTGTGTTCACAGATACAATAACAACATTTGATTTGAAACTTAATCACCATCCAAATCAGCTTATCAGACAGTGCCTGGAGCGGTTGTGGACCAGTGGTTCTACAGTGGATAAGGAGCCTGCTCCAGGTTCCCTGTTCTCAATCATCTGTTGTTGAACGCAGGCACACCAAAGTCTCAGCCAAAAAGCTAGTCTTAATGATTTACTTAATTTCTCTCAAAGCTTTATTGACACTTAGCTCTACGGAGTGTGTCTTTGTCTACATCAGGGATCCCCAACCCTGGAGAGCTACAGTCCTGTAGGTTTTCGCTCCAACCCCAGTTGTAACTAACCTGATTCAGTTTATCAACCAGCTAATTATTAGAATCAGGTGCGCTAGATTAGGGTTGGCGTGTAAACCTACCGCTCCGGGAACAGGGTTGGAGAGCCCTGGTCTACATCTAAATCTACATCTTTGGCTAAAAGCAACACAGTCACAGCAGGCTTTCAAGTAGTGATTCAATGACAGCCTTTATCATTAGGACTCCACACAGAGCTCATGTTTGATTACTGAAACAACTGTTCCAGCAGCATCCAGTCACACACTGTATTGTAACCTACTGTGCTGTACCTGAGGAGGAGAGAACAGCCAAAGCACCCGTACATAACATGGGTGTTTGAATAAACCCTTAACTGTATGTGTGAAAATGATGAATTGCCAAAGCCATTTCCTATTTTGTATCAAACTTTTGATTGTGAGATGCCTGTTTGCTCAGAGTCTAGTTGCAAGAAGGATGGATCAAAGGGTTCAGCATACATACCTGTCATGAGTCAGAGGAATAAACCTCTTCATCCTGCCTCTCTGCAACTCCTCTATTCCCCTACAGGCAACATGAGAGAGTGATGCCTGTGGTTGGAATCAATACCCGAGGCTACTAGAGAAAATACGAGTTTATTTTAAGACAGAGTGGATTTCTGTGGTAGTGCATGTCAGTTTCTGACACATCACAGTACTATGCTGTAGCCCTGGAGGGGAGATGATGTCTAGGTAGCTGTTGTAAAAATAGGCCCCAGTAGGACTTGTATACTGGTATACACACTCCCCTCCATATGTATTTGGACAGTATTTTTTTTATTTGGCTCTACTCCAGAATTTGGGATTTGAGATGAAATGTTTCAAATACCCTTATATTTGAGGGTATTCTCATATATATTACTATCTGTTCTACCGTTTAGAAATGAAAACACTATGTGTATCTAGTCCACCCATGAGAATAAGTCAGTAGTATTTGGACAAATTCACTTATAGTGTATTCAAATAGTCAAAAGTTTAGTATTTGGTCCCATACAGTATTGTCACGACTTCTACCGAAGGTGGCTCCTCTCCCTGTTCGGGCGGCGCTCGGCAGTCGGCGTCGCCGGTCTACTAGTATTCCTTGATTAGATGTTTCTGAACACTTATAAATGAATCCTGATAATGCCCTGATTAAGACAAATCATGAATGAATCATAAATAATGGCATTCATCTAAATAAGCATTTTTTTTGGGGGGGGGGGGGTATGATCTTTATGCCCCATTCACGATTAATTCATGATTAGCAATAATCATGGTAGCATCAACATGAAACATATTGGCACAAGACATTATTCACCATCCAGTTCCAAAACATAATCAGAAACACAACCAAAACTAACCACAAAAGCACCCAACAATTTATTACATTTTAAAAACTTTTTACCCCTTTTTCTCACCAATTTCATGATACCCAATTGTTAGTTACAGTCTTGTCCCATCACCGCAACTCATGTACTCATGCATCCTCCGAAACACAACCCTGCCAAGCTGCACTGCTTCTTGACACACTGCTCGATTAACCTGGAAGCCAGCCGTACCAATGTATCGGAGGAAATACCGTACAACTGGCGACCGTGTCAGCATGCATATGCCCGGCCCACCACAGAAGTCGCTAGAGCACAATGGGACAAGGACATCCCGGCCGGGCAAACCCGGTCGCAGCCGGCTGCCACACAGCCCGGGATCAAACCCGGGTCTGTAGTGACACCTCAAGCACTGTGATGCAATGCCTTTCGGGAGGCCAGCACCCAACACATTTGAAAAGTCACAAGCTTGATGTAGTCATTGTGTGCAAGGAAAATGATACCAAATGCTAAACTTTTGACTTAAGTCCAAATACTTAGGATTTCTTCAAATGGAGGGACGAGAAACATAAAGTGCTTTCATTCCCAAATGGCAAAACAGGTCATGTATGTATGAAAATACCCTCAAATAAAAGCTGGCATGCTGTACTTATCACTGAGTATACAAAACATTTTTGACATAAACTGACCAGGTGAATCCAGGTGAAAGCTATGATCCCTTATTATTATCACTAGTTAAATCCACTTCAATCAGTGTAGATGAAGGGTAGAGACAGGTTAAAGAAGGATTTTTAAGTCTTGAGATAATTGAGACATGGATTGTGTATGTGTGCCATTCAGAGGGTGAATGGGCAAGACAAAAATGTTAGCGCCTTTGAACGGGGTATGGTAGCAGGTGCCAGGCACACCGGTTTGTGTCAAGAACTGCAACGCTTCTGGGTTTTTCATGCTCAACAGTTTCTCGTGTGTATCAAGAATGGTCCACCACCCAAAGGATGTCCAGCCAACTTGACAAAACTGTGGGAAGCATTGGAGTCAACATGGGCCAGCATCCCTGTGGAATGCTTCCGACACCTTGTAGAGTCCATGCCCCAACGAATTGAGGCTGTTCTAAGGGCAAGGGGACACACAAACACACCCATATGTTTTATTTTGTGTTAAATTAAATTGTAATAGAGAGAAAAGTAATACGGTACCTTAGAAATATAGTAGAATGCTGTATCATGTCAAAATATGAAAAATACATTTTATAGAGGAAACAACATGATCATTCTAGAAAGTTTCTTACATTAGGATGGTGCAATACATTTCTGACTATACACACTGTAATGTTTGGTCTATGTATTTTTCAGTGTCTTTCTTGTACAGTAAGGACCAGTCACTGCATTAACAAACCATATAGAAGAAGTGTATAAGAAAATGAGTCAGAAACCAAAACCAAATACCAATATATGAATCTAAAACACTTATCCATGTGTACATATCCAGGATTTGTCTTGAAAATATTAAGGACATTTATATTGATGCTCCAGAAAGTCTGATGGTTGTTTTCAGACCTGAACAGTGGTCTAACATTGAGAAGAATCGTAGATCCAGCTATATGCCTCAATCCCCAACCAGTGGGAAAGGTAGGCACCATCTGTAATGGTACAATCCGACGGTCCAACTATCTTCCATTCATTTGGGATTTAGGCATACACTATATACTGTAATTATAGCTGGATATACACTACAGATGGCAAGACTCAACACTACATATGTTGACTCATCTGAACATTAGACCACTTTGTAAAACTGCCAAACTTTGTATTTAACTAAAATCAACATTTGCTGTTGTGTGATTCCTGAGCCCTTCCCTCTTGGTCTATCCACAGGTCTGAGATCAGATGAGTAGACAAGGTCGTTTCTTCACCTTGGTGGGCTGGGGGCACAGCACCGCTCGGATGGCCTCGTCAAAGACCGTCTTCAGCCCCCGCTGGGTCAGGGCAGAGCATTCCAGGTACTTCACAGAGTCTACCCAGAAAACACACAAAAGATGTATGAGGGACATGAAGAGGATAGACTGTTTATCTGGCATAATGCACGGCTGGCGGGCGATGACTTGGGCGACATGAAATCTCAACAACTATGCAGTATAAGGACTAAGAGCAGAATACAAAGTGTTCCATTATACTGTACAGCTCTGTGAACAACAATCATTAAAATGACAGATAATCAATCAATCGCTGATTAAGTCATATCCAATCACAAACCCAGAGTGACCACTGTATATGTGACCACTGTATACCAATCACGGTAGATCTCTGATGCACGATCACTAATTCAGGATCTCAGAGACCTACATACCTATCTCTTTGGCTAGTGCTAAGCCTTGTGGGTAGGTGATGGGCGCTAGCTTCTTCTCCTTCAGCTTCTCAATGGTTTCCTTCTCGTCCCTCAGATCCAGCTTAGTGCCCACGAGGATGATGGGTGTGGAGGGGCAGTGGTGTCGTACCTCAGGGTACCACTAGTGGGAGCAAACAGACACACACACACACAGAGTAGGTCAACATGGTACTGAATTACTTTTCACTTCCTTTTCTGTGATACAGCTCATCCTTAATTCTACCAAAGATGATCTGTATTCTGACAAGATACTGGACTGACCACTTTAATAATGAGAATAAATGTCCGCAAAGCGGACTGCATACAGGAGGAGGCGGGGTCAGACGGGAACATTCTAACCAATGAGAGGGCACATACACATAAAATAAAATATTTTTTCCCAAAGTTGCAGGAATGCCACGTGTGTCCACTTATTTCAGAACATTCGTAACAACCTAAACATTACAAAATGTCTATTCGATCAAATAAGGCTCCCGTAACAAATTAGAATGACATTTTTTAGTTGACGAAATTCGACACTCATTATAAAAATCCCTACTTGTGGACAGATTTTGTGGACAGATTTAGGGGCAGAGTCAAGCCTCTCGCTTCGTCTCTTACCCTCTGGTTCTACTACTGTATTATGGAGTAGCCAGTCAATGCAGAGGTTGATTCCTGGTATAGCTCCTCACACATAAAATCTAGGATACTCTGTCTATTACTATTATTATTATTACTACTATCATTACCGTCATTATTATTACACACTATTCAAATAAAATGGCTGCTCTCTTGTTTCTATCAGTCACTCAATGAAAAGGGAAGTTCATTCTTCCACATTGAGTGACTGATAGAAACAAGAGAGCAGTGTATGCTTTTGCAGAATAGGAAATGAATGCTTATGAATGACGTTAGTGAGTCACCTTCGCTTATTTTAGTGTGCCTCTGTTCATTTGGAGGCCTTTCATCAGCTTCTCTGCTTAACACCTGGTTAACAGCTCTACGTATGTTTATACGTCAGTAATTATTGGCATCTCTAATACAATATAGGATCCATCCTGCAAGCCATCATTAGCTGTTACAGCAGAGTGGAGGGAATGTCAAGGTTGAAAATGTTTCCTTTTTATAGAGCATGAATGTATAGTAATGAGAACAGTGACAGTGAAGCACGCACATACAGTGGGGCAAAAAAGTATTTAGTCAGCCACCAATTGTGCAAGTTCTCCCACTTAAAAAGATGAGAGAGGCCTGTAATTTTCATCATAGGTACACTTCAACTATGACAGACAAAGTGAGAGAAAATAATCCAGAAAATCACATGGTAGGATTTTTTATTAATTTATTTGCAAATTATGGTGGAAAATAAGTATTTGGTCAATAACAAAAGTTTATCTCAATACTTTGTTATATACCCTTTGTTGGCAATGACAGAGGTCAAACTTTTCTGTAAGTTTGGGATCATTGTCATGCTTAAAGACCCAGCCACGTATCATCTTCAATGCCCTTGCTGATGGAAGGAGGTTTTCACTCAAAATCTCACGATACATGGCCTCATTCATTCTTTCCTTTACACGGATCAGTCGTCCTGGTCCCTTTGCAGAAAAACAGCCCTAAAGCATGATGTTTCCACCCCCATGCTTCACAGTAGGTATGGTGTTCTTTGGATGCAACTCAGTATTCTTTGTCCTCCAAACACGACGAGTTGAGTTTTTACCAAAAAGTTATATTTTGGTTTCATCTGACCATATGACATTCTCCCAATCTTCTTCTGGATCATCCAAATGCTCTCTAGCAAACTTCAGACGGGCCTGGACATGTACTGGCTTAAGCAGGGGGACACGTCTGGCACTGCAGGATTTGAGTCCCTGGCGGCGTAGTGTGTTACTGACGGTAGGCTTTGTTACTTGGTCCCAGCTCTCTGCAGGTCATTAACTAGGTCCCCCCGTGTGGTTCTGGGATTTTTGCTCACCGTTCTTGTGATCATTTTGACCCCACAGGGTGAGATCTTGCGTGGAGCCCCAGATCGAGGGAGATTATCAGTGGTCTTGTATGTCTTCCATTTCCTAATAATTGCTCCCACAGTTGGTTTCTTCAAACCAAGCTGCTTACCTATTGCAGATTCAGCCTTCCCAGCCTGGTGCAGGTCTACAATTTTGTTTCTGGTGTCCTTTGACAGCTCTTTGGTCTTGGCCATAGTGGAGTTTGGAGTGTGACTTTTTGAGGTTGTGGACAGGTGTCTTTAATACTGATAATAAGTTCAAACAGGTGCCATTAATACAGGTAACGAGTGGAGGACAGAGGAGCCTCTTAAAGAAGAAGTTACAGGTCTGTGAGAGCCAGAAATCTTGCTTGTTTGTAGGTGACCAAATACTTATTTTCCACCATAATTTGCAAATAAATTCATAAAAAATCCTACAATGTGATTTTCTGGATTTTTTTCCTCATTTTGTCTGTCATAGTTGAAGTGTACCTATGATGCAAATTACAGGCCTCTCTCATCTTTTTAAGTGGGAGAACTTGCACAATTGGTGGCTGACTAAATACTTTTTTGCCCCACTGTACTGTATGCACACACACACTCACACACACATTTCAGGTATTTCACCGAGTCTACCGAGAAAACACACACACACTACATTCTGTGAAAAATGCATCAAGAATTCTTGGTACCATTGCATTCTCGGTACCATTGCCATTGGTACCAAGGTTTTTCTGCCTCTCGTGTCTGTCTCTCTTTCATTGCAGGGTAGCCATTATTTAGTCATTGTCTATGGGGACAAACACCCACTCCTCTGCACTCTTTGGCCTTCCTGCCATCAAACCTTGAATGCCACACAAAGGACTGTGGTTGATCTCACAGAGTCTTAGCTCCTTAGGAGGACTCATTGGAGAAGAGCAGCTTTACAATAAAAGGCTTTCACTATTCAGGAACTAAGGGGTTACCTCTGCCCTGACCCTACAGACTCTGTGGAAGAGAGATGAAAGGATGCTTTTCTATATACCAGGACAGGTAAGAGATGTCACTTTAACAAATAAAACTGGACCGTGGCAATAATCAGAGATAACACAGGTCAATTGAATCTCCTTTTGACAGGCAAATACCAGAGTGACATGGGTGGGTTAGTGTGAGCAACATGCTACATGGCTGTGACTCTGGCTGTGACTCTTCCCCCACACAGTCTGTAGCCTACCTTCCATGTTAAATAGATCCTAATGTCACCTGAAAGCCTGGTAATCTATTAAGGCTCCATTTGCATACATGGTCAATGTTACCATGGAGACTCATTGGGAACATGCCATGAAAAAACAGACTGAGAAAGATGGAGAGAGGAGGAAAAACAACTAAAGAGGTTTGTTCTTGAAATGTGAAAAGTGGCAAACATTTGCATAAGGGCTGGAGAAGCAAGATTGCTATTGTTTGAAGCTAATCATAAATTAAAGGGCTGAGTAAAGTCATTTGGGAAAGCGGTGCGATTCGAAATGGCACAAATTGGAATGGACACTGGTCTTTTCAATAATTGCCAATAGCAAGAGCATTTTTCTTTCCCCTCCTTCTTAGTTTGAGCACTTGAAATCTATGTAGTAGAATAAATGACACATTAATACTTTCCAGCGACCTACTAGATCTGCCTTCAGACCACTCTGGACCATATTAGGGTTGTTTTGACAATGTCATATTAAGTAAAGCAGATTTATCAAACTTCATTGTCTTTTGGCCTCCACTGCTCTTGATATAATGCTGTCCTCTCCAACAGTTCCCAAACTAATCAGATCAATTCAAATGGTTGACTGTGAAGTCAGAGGAGTCAGACACTTAGCTGTCATTTTTTAAATTGTATTTATTTTATTTAACCTTTATTTAGCTAGGAAAGTCAGTTAAGAACAAATTCTTATTTACAATGACAGCCTACCAAAAGGCAAAAGGCCTCCTGCGGGGACGGGGGCCTGGGATTAAAAATTAAAATAAAAACAATATAAATATAGGACAAAACACACATCACAACATTAGAGGCAACACAACACTACATAAAGAGAGACTTAAGACAACAACATAGCAAGGCAGCAACACATGACAACACAGCATGACAGCAACACAACATAACAACAACATGGTAGCAACACAAAATGGTAGCAGCACAAAACATGGTACAAACATTATTGGGCACTGACAACAGCACAAAGGGCAAGAAGGTAGAGACAACAATACATCACACAAAGCAGCCACAACTGGCAGTAAGCGTGTCCATGATTGAGTCTTTGAATTAAGAGATTGAGATTAAACTGTCCAATTTGAGTGTTTGTTGCAGCTCGTTCCAGTCGCTAGCCCGAGCGAACTGAAAAGAGGAGCGATCCAGGGATGTGTGTGCTTTGGGGACCTTTAACAGAATGTGAATGGCAGAACGAGTGCTGTATGTGGAGGATGATGGTTGTAGTAGGTATCTTAGATAGGGGGGAGTGAGGCCTAAGAGGGTTTTATAAATAAGCATCAACCAATGGTCTTGAGACGGGTATACAGAGATGACCAGTTTACAGAGGAGTATAGAGTGCAGTGATGTGTCCTATAAGAAGCATTGGTGGCAAATCTGATGGCCGAATGGTAAAGAACACCTAGCCGCTCGAGAGCACCCTTACCTGCCAATCAATAAATTATGTTTCCGTAATCTAGCAACAAGGCTAATCTGAAAACAAGACTCCCTAAATTCTATCAGCATTTCGATTGTGCTACCAGGGCTGGTAAAACCCTGGATCATTGTTATTCTAACTTCCGCGACGCATATAAGGCCCTACCCCACCCTCCTTTCGGAAAATCTGACCACGACTCCATTTTGTTGCTTCCAGCCTACAGACAGAAACTAAAACAGGAAGCACCTGCGCTCAGGTCTGTTCAACGCTGGTCCGACCAATCTGATTCCACGCTTCAAGACTGCTTCGATCGCGTGGATTGGGATATGTTCCGCATTGCATCCAACAACAACATTGACAAATACGCTGATTCGGTGAGCGAGTTCATTAGAAAGTGTATTGGCAATGTTATACCCACAGCAACGATTAAAACATTCCCAAACCAGAAACCGTGGATTGATGGCAGCATTCGCGCAAAACTGAAAGCGCAAACCACTGCTTTCAACCAGGGCAAGGTGACTGGAAACACGACCGAATACAAACAGTGTAGCTATTCCCTCCGCAAAGCAATCAAACAAGCTAAGTGTCAGTATAGAGACAAAGTAGAGTCGCAATTAAACGGCTCAGACACAAGAGGTATGTGGCAGGGTCTACAGTCAATCACGGATTACAAAAAGAAAACCAGCCCCGTCGCAGACCAGGATGTCTTGCTCCCAGGCAGACTAAATAACTTATTTGCTCGCTTTGAGGACAATACAGTGCCACTGACACGGGCCACTACCAAAACCTGCGGGATCTCCTTCACTGCAGCCGGCGTGAGTAAAACATTTAAACGTGTTAACCCTCGCAAGGCTGCAGGCCCAGACGGCATCCCCAGCTGCGTCCTCAGAGCATGCGCAGACCAGCTGGCTGGTGTGTTTACAGACATATTCAATCAATCCTTATCCCAGTCTGCTGTTCCAACATGCTTCAAGAGGGCCACCATTGTTCCCGTTCCCAAGAAAGCTAAGGTAACTGAGCTAAACGACTACCGCTCCGTAACACTCACTTCTGTCATCATGAAGTGCTTTGAGAGACTAGTCAAGGACCATATCACCTCAACACTACCTGACACCCTAGACCCACTCCAATATGCTTACCGCCCCAATAGGTCCACAGACAACGCAATCGCAACCACACTGAACACTGCCCTAACCCATCTGGACAAGAGGAATACCTATGTGAGAATGCTGTTCATCGACTACAGCTCAGCATTTAACACCATAGTACCCTCCAAACTCGTCATCAAGCTCGGGACCTTGGGTCTCGACCCCGCCCTGTGCAACTGGGTACTGGACTTCCTGACGGGCCGCCCCCAGGTGGTGAGGGTAGGTAACAACATCTCCACCCCGCTGATCCTCAACACTGGGGCCCCACAAGGGTGCGTTCTCAGCCCTCTCCTGTAATCCCTGTTCACCCACGAATGTGTGGCCATGCACGCCTCCAACTCAATCATCTAGATTGCGGAAGACACTACAGTGGTAGGCTTGATTACCAACAACGACGAGACGGCCTACAGGGAGGAGGTGAGGGCCCTCGGTGTGTGGTGTCAGGAAAATAACCTCACACTCAACGTCAACAAAACAAAGGAGATGATTGTGGACTTCAGGAAACAGCAGAGGGAGCACCCCCCTATCCACATCGACGGGACAGTAGTGGAGAGGGTAGTAAGTTTCAAGTTCCTCGGCGTACACATCACGGACAAACTGAATTGGTCCACCCACACAGACAGCGTTCTTCAACCTCAGGAGGCTGAAGAAATTCGGCTTGTCAGCAAAAGCACTCACAAACTTCTAAAGATGCACAATCGAGAGCATCCTGCCGGGCTGTATCACCGCCTGGTACGGCAACTGCTCCGCCCACAACCGTAAGGCTCTCCAGAGGGTAGTGAGGTCTGCACAACGCATCACCGGGGGCAAACTACCTGCCCTCCGGGACACCTACATCACCCGATGTCACAGGAAGGCCATAAAGATCATCAAGGACAACAACCACCCGAGCCACTGCCTGTTCACCCCGCTATCATCCAGAAGGCAAGGTCAGTACAGGTGCATCAAAGCAGGGGCCGAGAGACTGAAAAATAGCTTCTATCTCAAGGCCATCAGACTGTTAAACAGCCACCACTAACATTGAGTGGCTGCTGCCAACATACTGACTCAACTCCAGCCACTTTAATAATGGAATTGATGGAAATTGATGTAAAAAATGTATCACTAGCCACTTTAAACAATGCCACTTAATATAATGTTTACATACCCTACATTACTCATCTCATATGTATATGTATATACTGTACTCTATATCATCTACTGCATCTTGCCATCTTTGTGTAATACTTGTATCACTAGCCACTTTAAACTATGCCACGTTATGTTTATATACCATACATTACTCATCTCAGATGTATATACTGTACTCTATACCATCTACTGCATCTTGCCTATGCCGTTATGTACCATCACTCATTCATATATCTGTATGTACATATTCTTTATCCCTGTACACTTGTGTGTATAAGGTAGTAGTTGTGGAATTGTTAGGTTAGATTATTCGTTGGTTATTACTGCATTGTCGGAACTAGAAGCACAAGTATTTCGCTACACTCGCATTTACATCTGCTAACCATGTGTATGTGACAAATAAAATTTTATTTGATTTGTTGTTGATGTAAATTGAGAAGAGCGTGGGACCTAGGATCAAGCCTTGAGGTACTCTCTTGGTGAGGAGGAGGGTTTATTCTCCAGGTCTTTAACCATTTCCCAGAACTTCTTGACAAAGCCTATGGCTGAGGCAATGGTATGAGAAGAATCAACAATAAAAGTGTTTGAAAGTAATGTTTGGCAGGCTTTTTTGGTGATATTATAACTCTTTGATGTGAATTCAACTTCTATAGTAGTGTGTCAGTTTCAAACCCATGACTTCTGGAGAGATGGAGATGGAGAGACAGGATGGGACAATTACTATATTCTCCTTTCCATCCAGAACGGCAGTAGAGCGATAGAGGGCTCAAGGACAGCTTCGTTCAGCAGTAGCTGAGAGCTGCCAAGGTGACATGTGAACTGTGTGCCCCGTGCAGTGAAAAGACACAGACCCTGACAGTTACCTGGGGGAGTAGGTAGAGGTCTCATCATTAGGCAAGTTAATTTCACATGGGACATCCATGTTTGACTCCGTTAAAGAAGAGATGATTACTTCTCTCTGACGTAAACCTGAATGAATATGATTGAATATGATTTCTATTGATGAACAGACCTCTATTTCCTATCCAAATGGAGTGAGGTTCATTGGAATCCAACGGGATGCAAGGTGCTACCTGAATAGATGTGCTGTTCTAGTCCTTGGATTTGAAATATTTTATTCATGACTGTCTGACTGAAGCGACTAAACCCATGGCCTCTGCAACAATAGGTAGAGCTGAAAGCAGCAGATCACAAAACAACTATTGACAATAGCATTACTCAGACATAGTTAGGATATTGTCCATATCCTATTACTGTACCGTAAATGCCCGAATCTGCAATATGTTTGTTTTATTATAGGGTACACTTGGATGTTCTATTGAAAGCAGGTAAACCAGAGTAGCCTATCCTTTTGAAATGGATTGATTTCTCTATGTGTTTAGACTCACTTCATTATCTTAATCTTGACAGGCATTTTACCGGCGGCGGCGGATCAAATAGAATATGTGTGTATTGCATACTATATGTACCTATACACTGTAGCACAACAGCCATGAAGATCACACAGCATCCACTCACCTTGGCTCTGACGTTCTCAAACGATGCTGGGCTCACCAGAGAGAAACAGATGAGGAACACATCCTAGGGGACAAACATAGTACCGAAGGTTAGAAAGGTGTATCAGAGTAGTGGAAGACGTGGGGTCCAAAATGATTGACTCTTTTGATAAATATGAGCGATGATGACTATATAAAATGCAGTATGCAAATACTGAACTACATTGTGTGCTCCAAACAACGTGGGAATTATATTATTTTATGCTAATACAATTGCTAAAAGAGATTTAGTTTAACTAGTAATATTATGTTTTTCTCAAAAAAGTAGTCGTCAAATTTAAAGACACCCCTAAAGATTCTTATAAATAAAGTAGTCAACAGCTTACATCCTGAATGAATCGTGAATAATGATGAATGAGAAAGTTACAGAGGGTCAAAGATCATACCCCCAAGACATTACCAACAACAGGGGAGGTTAGCATGTTTTGGGGCTATGATTTTTGATCCTCTAACTTTCTCATTCATCATTATTCACGATTCATTCAGGATTATTCATAATCATGGCAGCATCCATTATTAATTGGACAGTATACAGTCATTACTGCTCATCTTTATCAAGGGTGTCAATAATTCCGGACCCCACTGTATATAATTTGTAATAGAGAATCTGTATGTGTGTGTGTGTTACCGTCTGAGGATAGGACAGAGGTCTGAGTCTGTCATAGTCCTCCTGTCCTGCTGTATCCCACAGTCCCAGGTTCACTGGCTTACTGTCCACCATCACATTGGCTGAGTAGTTATCAAACCTGCAAGACAAATGAGTCCATTACATCTAGAACATATCACAGTGGAAAACCTTACACAGAATAAACAGTATACAGTTTATTAGTTGCACCACCCCGTTCACGAAAATGGATCGCTCCTACAGACAGTGAGTCACATGGTCGTGGCTTGCTATATAAAGCAGGCAGACAGGCATCAAGACAACTTGAATCAATGGACCCATCCAGCCTGGTGTTAACGGTACTGGTGTAGGGAATGTTTTCCTGGCACACGTTAGGTCCCTTGACACCAATTGATCAACAATTGAACGCCATGCCCCAAAGAATTCAGGCTGTTCTGAAGGTAAAGTGGGGTCCGACCCCGTACTTGATAGTGTACCTAATAAACGGGCCACTGAATGTATAAAAACTGCATACCATAGGTGTTTGTGAAAGTAAAGTCAATATCTAGCATACCAATCCCTAGAATTATTGTGAATATAATATTGTTTCCTATTTCTGGTTATTGGTTGCATTTTGTATGATGTTTGTCCATTCAGCCCACACATTTGTCACTGTACCAGCCATATCATGTCCACTGTGTCTGTCTGTGGTCCAGTACTTACACTGTGGGGATGTACTCTCCAGGGAAGGCGTTGGTTGTGTAGCTGATGAGCAGGCATGTCTTTCCCACAGCACTGAAACAGACATTGGGCAATCAGTTGTGTGCCAACACATACACACACATTTTCTTGCTGCAATAGCACATTGAAACACTCTCGTGCGCACGAGCACACACACACACACACACACACACACACACACACACACACACACACACACACACACACACACACACACACACACACACACACACACACACACACACACACACACACACACACACACACACACACACTGAGAGAACCTATAGTCATTATACAGGGTAGCTGCCAGCTGTCAGAGTAACTCCTTTCTCTTACTCAAAAAACACATGTCAAATTCGCAGTTTCACATGTGAAAACTGCATTTTCACATGTGAGATACTGTAGCTGTTTTCATATTGAGGTAAAATGTCACAAGTGAAACCATATTCATTTTCTTTTACAGTTTTTTCCAACGGCTTACACACATTTTCAAAACTGTCTCCTTTTTTCAAAACTCTACACACAATTCTCAAAACTGCACACACAAAATGCAAAATGCCTCACATCTACTTCAAAATGTAACACTGCATTCAAAATGCCATGAACACATGTCAGAATGAAGCATTTGCATCAAATGGCAAACACTGCTTTCATAATAGTACATTTTTTGGATATACCATGTAAACACTGTTGTTCTAAATCTAAAGCTCTTTGGTCTTTCATAGGCTTATATCTACATTTCAATACAATGTTCTACAGTGAAAGTAATCGGCTGAGAGGGGTAACAAGTACACTGTAAACACCAATGCAATGTAGAAACAGAAAATATTTATTAGGCCAAACATTACTGTTGTATACAGTAGCATACAACAAAACCATAAACATATGTAAACCAAAAGTATATTCTTTAGAATACAGTAAAGAACACAATTGTGTGTGTGGTGTCCCAAGGGAGCACAGTACAGGAATTGGTAGGGGGGGGGGGGGGGGGGGGCAGTCACCAGTGCTAAGCTACTCTTCTCTGGCCTGAGTCTGGCCACGATACTTCGGCCACATCACAAGATAGGTTTTCTCTTGCCAAACATCGAGGGAAGAATCTCCTAGCATGGCGTATCCAACCTTGGACAGAGGCAACCTCTATGTCCCCAAATAGACCATATTTATAATTGCAGTCTCTTGTACATCTTGTACATCTGTAAACAAGCATCCTCGTCCTCCATGATGTCTTTGCCTTTCCACTCTGTACAGAATTCAAACACAGTATGTGTTCAGCATAGGAACTGTAAACAATGTACAAAAAAATGTAGTACAGCATGATAACCAACCTTATTCATTCAGTGCAGTGCAGTAAATGGATGGCTTAGAGTTACAAATGTTTATGCAATACTATGAAGTCATACGTATTTTACAGTACATTACTGTAATGCTAAAATAGTCATTAGATAGTTGCATACCTGTTCTCATTTCTGAAGGTTCGAATTATGGACGCCACTGTAAATCGACTCAAATTGGGCTGGACTCTCAGTCCAGCCTCTCTCATGGTCAAACCGTGGTTGATCACATGATCAACAAATTTTGCCCTAATCTCATTAGAGATGCCTCTCCTTCCTTCTCTTCTTTGCCCTCGTCCTCTTCCTCTCCCTCCTACTCCTCTTGCTCTCTGTCCATTGTTGGCATCCATTGTTCAAAACAGGTAATCTGACCTTTGACCTATTTATAGGCCTATACTACAGTAAAGCAGTGATTGGTTAGTGATCAGTTAAGCTATCAGTGTTTGCACATGTGAGGTGTGTGTGTGTGTGACCTGGTGAATAAGTGTAGCATTTTGATTGGTTGTGTTTGGAAAAGGAAAGCAAGTCACTTCCTGTTAGATTTTTGTGTTTTAGGTTGAGAAATAGCTTATGGTTTTTCACATTTGGTGTGTAGTTTTGCACTTTGAGTGAGAGGTTTCAAAAATCGTGTGACATGAAAAGATTTTGTGTGTAAGCAGTTGGAAAAAACTGTAACATCAAGCAAAACTTCTGAAGTCAAGAACAAAATTCTTAGTATTGCAAACAAAAATAATAATATTGAAAGCAAAACATAAATCCAAAAGTATTGATAGCAAAACAAAATAATGCAAGGAAAAAAATTGTCAAAGCGAGGGAAAATGAATTGTAAATGGATGCAATTAAATTAAACAATTCTACCTATTTTTGGTTATGTTACCCTGGCCTTTGCTTTCTCGGCCTTTTTCCAGTGGTGGAAAAAGTACTCAATTCTCATATTTGACTAAAAGTAAAGATACCTGAATAGAAAATGACTCAAGCAAAAGTGAAAGTCACCCAGTAAAATACTACTTGAGTAAAAGTCTAAAAGTATTTGGTTTTAAATATACTTAAGTATCAACAGTAAATATAGTTGCTAAAATATACGTAAGCATCAAAAGTAAAATAATGAATCATTTTAAAAAGTACTTATATTACAGTTTTTTCCAACTGCTTACACACAAAATATTTTCATGTCACACGATTTTTGAAACCTCTCACTCAAAGTGAAAACTACACACCAAATGTGAAAAACCATAAGCTATTTCTTAGCCTTTGACTCAGTTGTCAATTGCATAAAACACTTTTTTCAAAATACTACACACAATTCTCAACCTAAAACACAAAAATCTAACAAGAAGTGACTTGCTTTCCTTTTCCAAACACAACCAATCAAAATGCTACACTTATTCACCAGGTCACACACACACACTCCTCACATGTGCAAACACTAATAGCTTAACTGATCACTAACCAATCACTGCTTTACTGTAGTATAGGCCTATAAATAGGTCAAAGGTCAGATTACCTGTTTTGAACAATGGATGCCAACAATGGACAGAGAGCAAGAGGAGTAGGAGGGAGAGGAAGAGGACGAGGGCAAAGAAGAGAATGAAGGAGAGGCATCTCTAATGAGATTAGGGCAAAATGTGTTGATCATGTGATCAACCACGGGTTGACCATGAGAGAGGCTAGACTGAGAGTCCAGCCCAATTTGAGTCGATTTACAGTGGCGTCCATAATTCGAACCTTCAGAAATGAGAACAGGTAAGCAACTATCTAATGACTATTTTAGCATTACAGTAATGTACTGTAAAATACGTATGACTTCATAGTATTGCATAAACATTTGTAACTCTAAGCCATCCATTTACTGCACTGCACTGAATGAATAAGGTTGGTTATCATGCTGTACTACATTTTTGTGTACATTGTTTACAGTTCCTATGCTGAACACATACTGTGTTTGAATTCTGTACAGAGTAGAAAGGCAAAGACATCATGGAGGACGAGGATGCTTGTTTACCGATGTACAAGAGACTGCAATTATAAATATGGTCTATGTGGGGACATGGAGGTTCTTTACTGTATTCTAAAGAATATACTTTTGGTTTACATATGTTTATGGTTTTGTTGTATGCTACTGTATACAACAGTAATGTTTGGCCTAATAAATATTTTCTGTTTCTACATTGCATTGGTGTTTACAGTGTACTTGTTACCCCTCTCAGCCGATTACTTTCACTGTAGAACATTGTATTGAAATGTAGATATAAGCCTATGAAAGACCAAAGAGCTTTAGATTTAGAACAACAGTGTTTACATGGTATATCCAAAAATGTACTATTATGAAAGCAGTGTTTGCCATTTGATGCAAATGCTTCATTCCGACATGTGTTTGTGGCATTTTGAATGCAGTGTTACATTTTGAAGGAGATGTGAGGCATTTTGCATTTTGTGTGTGCAGTTTTGGGAATTGTGTGTAGAGATTTGAAAAAAGGAGACAGTTTTGAAAACTTGTGTAAGCAGTTGGAAAAAACTGTAAGCAAACCAGACAGCACAATTTTTTTCATATTTTTAATTTACGGATAGCCAGGAGTACACTCCAACACTAAGACATAATTTACAAACAAAGCATGAGTGTTTAGTGAGTCCGCCAGATCAGAGGCAGTAAGGATGACCAGGGATGTTCTCTTGATACTGTAAGTGTGTGAATTGGAACCTTTTCTGTCCTGCTAAGCATTCAGAATGTAACACGTACTTTTGGGTGTCAGGGAAAATGTATGGAGTAAAAAGTACATCATCTTCTTTAGGAATGTAGTGGAGTAAAGGGAAACGTTGGCAGAAATAGAAAGAGGAAAGTCAAGTACAGATTCCAGTTGCAAGTTTCGGCACATTCATTCCAGCAGGATAGCACCCTGCATCCGACTGTCGGTTTGCTAAGCAGGGTCGGTCCTGGTCCGTCCATGGATGGGAGACCAGTGGTGAAAAATGTTTTTTATTTTTTTGTAAAGGTTAGCTGCCTTAATGTGGTAAGAAACGTAAAATTGCATATTAAGTCAATTCTTTACATTTTTCTTACATATTTTCGCCAGAATACCATCATTAAATTCAGCTTGGTATCTATCATGGTCCACTCCCACTCATGATAAAATGGTACAACAACAGCACGCCAACTCATTTTTTGGTTTTCCCTGTGCAAAGAAGATGCCAATATACTGTCCTTATTGCTTGTTACAGTATGATGAATGGCCATAGACATTTAACTATGTACAATGTGCTGAATGAACAGCATGATGGGGCCTGGCTTCTTTCAAACTTGCCTACATTATGAGAAGCAGTAATCTGCTTTCTCTAGCTTCTTGTCAGTGTTCTAAAACACCTCTGACAGGCAGCAGCTAAAAACACAGTCAAGGTTTTTGCAGTAAAATTCCAATAAGAAGCACGCACCTGCATGTACAGACAGGAGGGAAGGAATGCTAGTCTGAGGAGTGCTCCCAGAGTTACATTTTTAGGGCAAGGTTAGAAAGTGACACCCCGGGCTATACGTAGGCAGGCTACCATCAGCTTCTTCTACAGATTGGCTCCACCTTGAACATCATTAGGTTAGCATTCAAGGTTGGGTAGAAGAAACCTGATATAGATGCCATTGAAAAGAACTGGAGAAACATTCATAGTTTATACCCTTGTGGAAGACATGATTAGTAATAACTTACTGTATATTATATTAGGTGCAAAAAAGCAGTTCTGTCCACACTAACTGAAGTCAAGAGAGGGAGAGAAAGAGAGAGGTGACATGAGAGAGATAGAGAGAGAGAGAGAGAGAGAGAGGTGATATGAGAGAGAGACGTGATATGAGATAGAGAGAGAGAGAGAGAGGTGATATGAGAGAGATATGTGATATGAGAGAGAGAGAGAGAGAGAGAGAGAGACAGAGAGGTGATATGAGAGAGAGAGACGTGATATGAGATAGAAAGAGAGAGAGAGAGAGAGAGAGGTGATATGAGAGTGAGATGCAGGATAGTGTGATAGTGTCTGTTTCCCTCTCTCAGTGGTGAGTTAGTGTGTCATTGAGCAGTCTCTATCTCTGCTACCCTCTGACTCACACACACATGCTGTTGACTGTGGTCTAAGTGTAGGGGCCCCGTGCTTCCTACTCTCCATCTGCTCCTCCTGCATGAGGCTCCCTCTCTCTTCTTACCCCCACACACAGATGGACAAGGGACAGGGGTGGATGGAAGCCCTGAATCCAATGATGGCATTGTGATAACTTACTACATGAACCTGATGGAACCATGTGAAATGCTATATTCTATGGTGCATCTAAAAGGTATTCCTTTTAGCTAGAGGTCTACCGTTTATGATTTTTCAACGCCGATACCGATTATTGGAGGACCAAAAAAAAACGATACCGATTAATCGGACGATTTTTATTTATTTTATTTATTTATTTGTAATAATGACAATTACAACAATACTGAATTAACACTTATTTTAATATATATAGTACATCAATAAAATCAATTTAGCCTCAAGGTAATAATGAAACATGTTCAATTTGGTTTAAATAATGAAAAAACAAAGTGTTGGAGAAGAAAGTTAAAGTGCAATATGTGCTATGTAAGAAAGCTAACGTTTCAGTTCCTTGCTCAGAACATGAGAACATATGAAAGCTGGTGGTTCCTTTTAACATGAGTCTTCAATACTCCCAGGTAAGAAGTTTTAGGTTGTAGTTATTATAGGAATTATAGGACTATTTCCCT
Source organism: Oncorhynchus mykiss (assembly GCF_013265735.2). Lineage (NCBI taxonomy): Eukaryota > Metazoa > Chordata > Actinopteri > Salmoniformes > Salmonidae > Oncorhynchus > Oncorhynchus mykiss. The sequence goes on along the minus strand of NC_048576.1, from coordinate 80,898,086 downwards.
CTATACCATTTGTATTTCATTAACCTTTGACGATTGGATGTTCTTATAGGCACTTTAGTATTGCCAGTGTAACAGTATAGCTTCCGTCCCTCTCCTCGCTCCTCCCTGGGCTCGAACCAGCAACACAACGACAATTAGCGCGCGCTAACTAGCTAGCCATTTCACTTCGGTTACACCAGCCTCATCTTGGGAGTTGATAGGCTTGAAGTCATAAACAGCTCAATGCTTGACGCACAACGAAGAGCTGCTGGCAAAACGCATGAAAGTGCTGTTTGAATGAATGTTACGCACCTGCTTCTGCCTACCACCGCTCAGTCAGATACTTAGATACTTGTATGCTCAGTCAGATTATATGCTACGCAGGACACGCTAGATAATATCTAGTAATATAATCAACCATGTGTAGCTAACTAGTGATTATGATTGAATGTTTTTTATAAGATAAGTTTAATGCTAGCTAGCAACTTACCTTGGCTTACTGCATTCGCGTAACAGGCAGTCTCCTTGTGGAGTGCAACGAGAGAGAGGCAGGTCTTTATTGCGTTGGACTAGTTAACTGTAAGGTTGCAAGAGTGGATCCCCCGAGCTGACAAGGTGAAAATCTGTTGTTCTGCCCCTGAACAAGGCAGTTAACCCACCGTTCCTAGGCCGTCATTGAAAGTTCTACAACGGAACAAAAGACTAAAAAGTGCCAATCATGCTACAGTAGTTAAAAGTTACAGCACATGAATGCTTTTCAATGATACTTCACTGTGGGAATCCAACATATACAGCATCTGACTTCAAAGACCAACCTAATTACCACTGGCTGGGCAGAGTTCATTTTAAATGCTCTCACTTCTCACTCAGTCAGAAGGCCTAAAACAAAAAACAACCGAGGAGGATATAGATGTCAAAATCACACTTACACCTAAATGCCACACTCCAGAATGAAGTTGTTGGCCTATTTGTGTCCTATTTCGTTTCTGTCACCTCTGCCTTGATGTAGCCTACAGGAAAAACATATCTATGTTCCCCACGTATACATACTGTATGACTGCATTCAAACAAGTAAGCCGTCACAGTTTCAAAAGCTAGTCTCCTGATCTACAGGGGTTCTCCACATAGGGGGACCGGGGTGTCAGAGTTGGCAGGAGGCAGGGTGGTGACACTGAGTGACAGTCAGGACGATAGGGGCATAAACCTTTTATGAAGTGTACCTTTGTAAAGTATTTATATTTTTCTGTCATTCTCTCTCTCTCTGTCTCTCTCTCTCTGTCTCTCTCTCTCTGTCTCTCTCTATCTCTCTCTCTCTCTCTGTCTCTCTCTATCTCTCTCTCTCTCTCTGTCTCTCTCTCTCTGTCTCTCTCTATCTCTCTCTCTGTCTCTCTCTCTCTGTCTCTCTCTCTCTGTCTCTCTCTATCTCTCTCTCACTCTCTGTCTCTCTCTATCTCTCTCTCTCTCTCTGTCTCTCTCTCTCTGTCTCTCTCTATCTCTCTCTCTCTCTGTCTCTCTCTCTCTCTCTCTCTCTCTCTCTCTGTCTCTCTCTCTCTCTCTCTCTCTGTCTCTCTCTATCTCTCTCTCTCTCTCTGTCTCTCTCTCTCTGTCTCTCTCTATCTCTCTCTATCTCTCTCTCTCTGTCTCTATCTCTCTCTATCTCTCTCTCTCTCTCTGTGAAAAGTTTGGACAACCACTCCCTCTCTCTTTCTCTTCTCTCCCTCTTTCTCTTCTCTCTCCAGTTAATGTCACCTCTACCAGCTCTTACTGACACCGACCCATGGCCCGACCCATGGGCCCCCTCTCTTTCCATGTACTGTAACCAGCCACCTCACCCACTGAGCACTAACTGACACTGGACGTCCATGTACTGTAACCAGCCACCTCACCCACTGAGCACTAACTGACACTGGACGTCCATGTACTGTAACCAGCCACCTCACCCATTGAGCACTAACTGACACTGGACGTTCATGTACTGTAACCATCCACCTCACCCACTGAGCACTAACTGACACTGGACGTCCATGTACTGTAACCAGCCATCTCACCCACTGAGCACTAACTGACACTGGACGTCCATGTACTGTAACCAGCCACCTCACCACTGAGCACTAACTGACACTGGACGTCCATGTACTGTAACCAGCCACCTCACCCACTGAGCACTAACTGACACTGGACGTCCATGTACTGTAACCAGCCACCTCACCCACTGAGCACTAACTGACACTGGACGTCCATGTACTGTAACCAGCCACCTCACCACTGAGCACTAACTGACTCTGGACGTCCATGTACTGTAACCAGCCACCTCACCACTGAGCACTAACTGACACTGGACGTCCATGTACTGTAACCAGCCACCTCACCCACTGAGCACTAACTGACACTGGACGTCCATGTACTGTAACCAGCCACCTCACCCACTGAGCACTAACTGACACTGGACGTCCATGTACTGTAACCAGCCACCTCACCCACTGAGCACTAACTGACACTGGACGTCCATGTACTGTAACCAGCCACCTCACCACTGAGCACTAACTGACACTGGACGTTCATGTACTGTAACCAGCCACCTCACCCACTGAGCACTAACTGACACTGGACGTCCATGTACTGTAACCAGCCACCTCACCCACTGAGCACTAACTGACACTGGACGTCCATGATCGTTGAAAAGTTGCTTCATTTTGTTAGTCCGACCTGGCCTTAATTTTAACACCCACAGACGTCTGGACCGGCCTTCATTTGTTCCAAACATAGACATGCATGACTGGTTCAAAAGTTTGGACAGCACAGTACAGTACATTACAGTAGAGTACTGTACAGTGAGGTAAAGAATAGTTCAGTGTAGTTCAGTACAGTACAGTAAAGAATAGTTGAGTATAATTCAGTACAGTAAAGAATAGTTCAGTATAGTTCAGTACAGTACAGTAAAGAATAGTTGAGTATAATTCAGTACAGTACAGTAAAGAATAGTTGAGTATAATTCAGTACAGTACAGTAAATAATAGTTGAGTATAGGTCACTACAGTACAGTAAATAATAGTTGAGTATAGGTCACTACAGTACAGTAGATAATAGTATAGGTCACTACAGTACAGTAAATAATAGTTGAGTATAGGTCACTACAGTACAGTAAATAATAGTTGAGTATAGGTCACTACAGTACAGTAAATAATAGTTGAGTATAATTCAGTACAGTACAGTAAATAATAGTTGAGTATAGGTCACTACAGTACAGTAAATAATAGTTGAGTATAGGTCACTACAGTACAGTAAATAATAGTATAGGTCACTACAGTACAGTAAATAATAGTTGAGTATAGGTCACTACAGTACAGTAAATAATAGTTGAGTATAGGTCACTACAGTACAGTAAATAATAGTATAGGTCACTACAGTACAGTAAATAATAGTTGAGTATAGGTCACTACAGCACAGTAAATAATAGTTGAGTATAATTCAGTACAGTACAGTAAAGAATAGTTCAGTATAATTCAGTACAGTACAGTAAATAATAGTTTAGTATAATTCAGTACAGTACAGTAAAGAATAGTTCAGTATAGTTCAGTACAGTACAGTAAAGAATAGTTGAGTATAGGTCACTACAGTAGAGTAAATAATAGTTGAGTATAGGTCACTACAGTACAGTAAATAATAGTTGAGTATAGGCCAGTACAGTACAGTAAATAATAGTTGAGTATAGGCCAGTACAGTACAGTAAATAATAGTATAGGTCAGTACAGTACAGTAAATAATAGTTGAGTATAGGTCAGTACAGTACAGTAAATAATAGTTCAGTATAGTTCAGTACAGTACAGTAAATAATAGTATAGGTCACTACAGTACAGTAAATAATAGTATAGGTCACTACAGTAAAGTAAATAATAGTATAGGTCACTACAGTACAGTAAATAATAGTTGAGTATAGGTCAGTACAGTACAGTACAGTACAGTAAATAATAGTTGAGTATAGGTCAGTACAGTACAGTAAATAATAGTTGAGTATAGGTCAGTACAGTACAGTACAGTAAATAATAGTTGAGTATAGTTCAGTACAGTACAGTAAATAATAGTTGAGTATAGGTCAGTACAGTACAGTAAATAATAGTTGCGTATAGGTCAGTACAGTACAGTACAGTACAGTAAATAATAGTTGAGTATAGGTCAGTACAGTACAGTAAATAATAGTTGAGTAAAGGTCAGTACAGTACAGTACAGTACAGTAAATAATAGTTGAGTATAGGTCAGTACAGTGCAGTAAATAATAGTTGAGTATAGGTCAGTACAGTACAGTAAATAATAGTTGAGTATAGGTCAGTACAGTACAGTAAATAATAGTTGAGTATAGGTCAGTACAGTGCAGTAAATAATAGTTGAGTATAGGTCAGTACAGTCAATAATAGTTGAGTATAGGTCAGTACAGTACAGTAAATAATAGTTGAGTATAGGTCAGTACAGTACAGTCAATAATAGTTGAGTATAGGTCAGTACAGTGCAGTAAATAATAGTATAGGCCAGTACAGTACAGTAAATAATAGTTGAGTATAGATCAGTACAGTACAGTGCAGTAAATAATAGTTGAGTATAGGTCAGTACAGTACAGTAAATAATAGTTGCGTATAGTTCAGTACAGTACAGTACAGTACAGTAAATAATAGTTGAGTATAGTTCAGTACAGTACAGTAAATAATAGTTGAGTATAGGTCAGTACAGTACAGTAAATAATAGTTGCGTATAGTTCAGTACAGTACAGTACAGTAAATAATAGTTGAGTATAGGTCAGTACAGTACAGTAAATAATAGTTGAGTATAGGTCAGTAAAGTACAGTAAATAATAGTTGAGTATAGGTCAGTACAGTACAGTAACTAATAGTTGAGTATAGGTCAGGTCAGTACAATACAGTACAGTAAATAATAGTTGAGTATAGGTCAGTACAGTACAGTAAATAATAGTTGAGTATAGGTCAGTACAGTACAGTACAGTAAATAATAGTTGAGTATAGGTCAGTACAGTACAGTAAATAATAGTTGAGTATAGGTCAGTACAGTACAGTACAGTAAATAATAGTTGAGTATAGGTCAGTACAGTTCAGTACAGTAAATAATAGTTGAGTATAGGTCAGTACAGTACAGTACAGTAAATAATAGTTGCGTATAGTTCAGTACAGTACAGTAAAGAATAGTTGAGTATAATTCAGTACAGTACAGTAAAGAATAGTTGAGTATAGGTCAGTACAGTACAGTACAGTAAATAATAGTTGAGTATAGGTCAGGTCAGTACAGTACAGTACAGTAAATAATAGTTGAGTATAGGTCAGTACAGTACAGTAAATAATAGTTGAGTATAGGTCAGTACAGTACAGTACAGTAAATAATAGTTGAGTATTGGTCAGTACAGTACAGTAAATAATAGTTGAGTATAGGTCAGTACAGTACAGTACAGTAAATAATAGTTGAGTATAGGTCAGTACAGTACAGTACAGTAAATAAAAGTTGAGTATAGGTCAGTACAGTACAGTACAGTAAATAATAGTTGCGTATAGTTCAGTACAGTACAGTAAAGAATAGTTGAGTATAATTCAGTACAGTACAGTAAAGAATAGTTGAGTATAGGTCAGTACAGTACAGTACAGTAAATAATAGTTGAGTATAGGTCAGTACAGTACAGTACAGTGCAGTAAATAATAGTTGAGTATAGGTCAGTACAGTACAGTAAATAATAGTTGAGTATAGGTCAGTACAGTACAGTGTAGTAGAATAGAGAGGAGTAGAGTTCAGTACAATACACAGTAGAACACACTAGAGTTGAGTACACTATAATGTACTGTACTGTACTATACTCTACTACACTGTAATTTACTCTACGACACTGTACTGTACTGTACTGAACTCTACTGTGTAGAGCTGGGAATTGCCAGGGACCTCGCGATACGATATTATCACGATACTTAGGTGCCAATACATTATGTATTGCAATTTTCATGATCCTCACAATTCTATATGTATTGCAATTCAATACTGTGATTTTATTGCGATTTCATGGTCAAAACATATTGCTCACCATATGTCTGCTGCAGAAGGACATGAGAGAGCCATGAGAAAACAAGTTGTTTTTTTTATCATTCATGGAAATAAAAGTGCTGAAAACAAATTGGCTCCCCATTTTCTTTAAAACACTGGAGTTTTATTTCAGGTACAGCCAACTAGCCCAAAAATAATATTGTGATATTGTCAAATGAGCACAGTCAAAAATATCCCATTAATTACTGTTCTGTACTTTAATTTCCAAACTTGTGAAACTTAGAATTCTATAATTGGTTCAGACTTGGTCCGGTCCAGAGCAACAAAATGTAGTTTTGTTTGGTGGCGGAGCTCATAAACAAAATAGCCAGTGTGTAGAATGATACACAAATATGCATATTTCTACTTGTGTACCTATTTATTTCTACTTTGCACATTCTTCCACTGCAAATCTACCATTCCAGTGTTTTACTTGCTATATTGTATTTACTTTGCCACCATGGCCTTTTTTTTGCCTTTACCTCCCTTATCTCACCTCATTTGCTCACATCGTATATAGACTTGTTTCTACTGTATTATTGACTGTATGTTTGTTTTACTCCATGTGTAACTAACTCTGTGTTGTTGTAAAGCTTTGGTTTATCTTGGCCAGGTCGCAATTGTAAATGAGAACTTGTTCTCAACTTGCCTACCTGGTTAAATAAAGGTGAAATAAAAAATAAAAATAAAAAGAGAATGACATTCGTATTCATAATTATGCATTTCTGTGTAGTACAGATCAGGGACCCATGATGAAATGCCATTCTGCTACTGGGTGTAAATCCACTTCACTTACTATTCTAAAGCTTCCTGTTGAAACTTCCTGTTGAATACAGGCCATTTGCTGTATACATGTAACTGCACTTTGTCGAAATACAAAGAACAAGCAAAAAGGTGTCTTTGGTCTTTGCATCGACCGTGTAGGAGAATGGTGTTGTGGGTGTTAAGGTGACTGTGTTACAGGTGGCAGCTGTGCTTTGGTTCCTTTATTAACCATGAGACTGTGCAGACAGAGTGCACCACAGACTAAAGAGGAACTTCAAAACTAAAACTGGAGGATAAAAGCAGCATAACAGAACTTCTCTTTTACAAAACGAGAAGAGGTTTAACGAACGGAGAACAGGAAAAGGCTGCATTGACCTCACTGACTGCTGTCTGTCTGTGTCTTTGTAAATGTTCTCTTTAATTGAGGCCCTCATTATCACCAACTACTCTCCATCCCCTCTCTCCTACAGACATTACACCCACGGATCCCAATCTCCAGCTAGCATCTCAGCATCCATTTTGTCTTATTCAACTTGTCACCAATCTTGCATACACTCCAAAAGGGTTCTTGGGCTGTCCCCATAGGAGAACCCTTTTGGGTTCCACGTAGAACCCTCTGTGGAAAGGGTTTTTACATGGAACCCAAAAGGGTTCTATCAGTAACCAAAAGGGTTATTCAAAGGGTTCTCCTATGGGGACAGCCGTATAACCGTTTTAGGTTCTAGATAGCACCTTTTTTTCTAAGCTTGTAGGCACTTCCTTCCTGTCTACTGAATTCAGTGTGTATTGCTACACTGTCTCTTCATTATTGATTTAAGGGCTGTTGAACAATGTCATTGTCAAGTCAACATACATTCCTCAACCTGATGTTAAAACTGCACATGCGAATTAGGAATTTAAAGTGTTAATTGTGTGGCCTGTTTTACAGTTAGAGGTTTGCTCTACTGGGAAGTTCCTGCCTTGAGGGCGTCATTATGTTGTTGTATTGACTCTGTGGTAAAGACCTATTGAGTTTCTGGACATCAAGGTTAATAATGTACACAAAAGGACTGTTACTTGAAAGTATTATTTCTTTGTCTAGCTAATACAGAGTAGAACAAGGTTAGATTGTACTGTGGCACCTTTTACAACCTTTACCCCCCTCATGTCTATCAAGCTGACAGAACACAGCTGTCAGGAAAGTATGAACAGTGTAAACTATATACAATAACCTCATTGTTAAGAGTATGACAACCAAATTGAAATAAAAACTACATACATTCCAATTGTTGCAGCTCCCATATGCAATATGAAACGAATTAATTCAATTAATTCATAAAAAGCAGAAGTTGTCTCTTGACACAAGAATGTGTAGTACAATACACAGAGAAAAATTAATCTCCCAATTAATAGACAATTGAAAGAAGGCTAAATAGAGTTTTTCTAAATGTCTTTTTAACACACCCAAATCCATGCGCGCATACATAACTTAAAGAACTTACCCATCTCCAACCACCACACACTTGATGGCTTGCATTTTCCAGGGGCTGATTTAACAACTTGTGAGTTTACACTTAGTAGGCAAGACAACGATGTAGAATCAGGTACAGTGCAGGAAATACGTTTGCCTATCTTATCTTGCCCACCGCCTCGACTCTCGCGTTTACTCATGCGCAGCGCAGTTGAATGCGGTTGGCCTATGTGAAACTGTGATATTAATGTCCTTCAAATTTGATTAACAAAATACTCAGTGAAGCTTTCAGAAGCTGACATTATGACTCACACTGACATTTAAGCATATCTAGGCTATGACTTTATTGTCCCAGCGCGAACACACTTTTTTTTCACCTAGGCTATGACAGTGTTATGCACTTCCATTTTATTTTCACTAGATGGTGCCCTATATCAAGAAACTGGGAGCAGCGTTTGACAAGTACTCTATATTCACACTAGTTATATAAACGGGGCTGACAACTAGCCTTTACTCACAGAAGTTCTATGTTTTATTGTTGCAGAAATCTGCAAATGAACATAAAAAATCTGAAAAGGCTTATTTTATACCTAGCTAAGAAGTAGTCAGGGAATTATATAATTTCAAAAAGTAGTGGATTTATAAAAATCACTTTTGATGCCTAGGGGTGCGTTCGTAAAATGTGCTCTTGCTATCTATTCCGATTTCAGATCACTCTCGTCTGAGTGTGCAGTAGTGCAGAGTAATTGATGAATTTACGAACATGCAACACCCGTTGAATATGACCGGTGTCGGTAAACGTCGGGGAAAAATTATTAAATTGTTGCCATCAGCAAAGTTACAGTCACGAACGCTCTAGAAAACATGAAAACAGCCTAACCAGCTTTGCTAGGGTGAGTAAAATGGTCAGATCGAGGCGTTCTCTCGTTCATGACTGGAAGTAGCTAGGAAGCTAGCCAACTTTAGCCTATTAGCTTGGGTGCATGACTGCCATTGTGAGGTCAGAACACTCGGATCAACCATACTCATTGGCAAGAGCGTCCAGTGTGCGCTTTGAACGCCCCTCCCCCCAAGAGCGAAACAAACGCTCAGAGCACACTGAGCGCCCTCTGGCACTCCAGATTGAATTTACAAACGCACTGACAGTTTGAGTTGCGCAGGTCTGTGCATGGTACTTGATTTGAGGCGTCAGAAGTGGCTTCCACCCCTGCCTGAAGCACTCTTCCCATCTACTGTACATGTCTACATGAGTGTTGTCAGAACGTAATTACTCTCTCATGACCTCATACATCTATTTATGAAGGTAAGCAGTTGGTTGATCTATTAGTCTCCCCAGAGTTTCAATCTGTGTTTGTTTGAGTTCAGCACAAGGGATTTTCAAATGACTTAAGGTCACTTATGTTGGCTACATTTTCACACTGACTGCTGAATAATTATTGATATTGTGCATTAGATCTATCTCGAACTGGTATCACCAGTCAATACACACACACACACACACACACACACATCTTCTTTACTTGTGCAGTATATGCAAATTTTTTCCGTAACAGCACTGACTTTAGGTGGTCAGTTCATTATGTTTTGAGGATGCTATTGACACTGCCCTTCTTGCAGTAGGCTACATGACTTCAACACTGACACATGTTTCCTGTACAGCCACAGTCTCTCTCCAACACCTTCAACATGGGCAGCCAAAGAAAAGACAGCTTCCTCTGGGGAAAATGTAAGGTTTTTACGTTTTTACAGTCCATTTTGCAATTTAACAACATCCCTAATTAGGCTATATTATCTGGGGATTAACACCATGAACAATACATGAGTGTCTTTATGTAAGATGATGAAGTGTTGAAGTGTCAGTAGACAATGGGGGTTTGAGTTGTTGCTGTGAATATCTTACTTGAGAAATGAAAATGAAATACACTAATAAGAAAGTGTACTGATATAGTACCTGTCTTCACAATAGATATTCACTACAGTCTACAGTGACTATTGTGTGTTCAATCTCTTTACCTTGACCTATATATATATATATATATATATATATATATATATATATATATATATATATATATATATATATATATATATATAAAGTCAGCAGTGTTCAACGGATTCAAATGGTTTGTTTTGATCACTTTTACCACAGTGATGAATGTTATTCACTTTATTATAGCATCACCTGACTTTATAGAGACATTTATTGTTGTCAAATAGCCTTTATATACTTCAAGTTCTCATTACTGACTATCAAGTAACGTTCAGAGGTGTTGCTTACACTATAGTGTTCAACAATCTAATTGCCAAGATAGATGGAGTTTGGTGATGTTGTATTATGAGTTAAGGTTGTACTGTCTAGTTAATGTTGTATTGTCTAGTTATAATGTTGTATTGTGTCATTATAATGTTGTGTTGCCTAGTTATAATGTTGTATTGTCTAGTTAATGTTGTGTTGTCTAGTTATAATGTTGTGTTGTCTAGTTATAATGTTGTATTGTCTAGTTATAATGTTGTGTTGTCTAGTTATAATGTTGTATTGTCTAGTTAATGTTGTGTTGTCTAGTTATAATGTTGTGTTGTCTAATTATAATGTTGTATTGTCTAGTTAAGGTTGTGCTGTCTAGTTATAATGTTGTGTTGTCTAGTTATAATGTTGTATTGTCTAGTTAATGTTGTGTTGTCTAGTTATAATGTTGTGTTGTCTAGTTATAATGTTGTATTGTCTAGTTATAATGTTGTGTTGTCTAGTTATAATGTTGTGTTGTCTAGTTATAATGTTGTATTGTCTAGTTATAATGTTGTGTTGTCTAGTTATAATGTTGTGTTGTCTAGTTATAATGTTGTATTGTCTAGTTATAATGTTGTTTTGTCTAGTTATAATGTTGTGTTGTCTAGTTATAATGTTGTATTGTCTAGTTATAATGTTGTTTTGTCTAGTTATAATGTTGTATTGTCTAGTTATAATGTTGTTTTGTCTAGTTATAATGTTGTGTTGTCTAGTTATAATGTTGTATTGTCTAGTTATAATGTTGTTTTGTCTAGTTATAATGTTGTTTTGTCTAGTTATAATGTTGTGTTGTCTAGTTATAATGTTGTATTGTCTAGTTATAATGTTGTTTTGTCTAGTTATAATGTTGTTTTGTCTAGTTATAATGTTGTGTTGTCTAGTTATAATGTTGTATTGTCTAGTTATAATGTTGTGTTGTCTAGTTATAATGTTGTGTTGTCTAGTTATAATGTTGTATTGTCTAGTTATAATGTTGTTTTGTCTATTTATAATGTTGTGCTGTCTAGTTATAATGTTGTATTGTCTAGTTATAATGTTGTGTTGTCTAGTTATAATGTTGTGTTGTCTAGTTATAATGTTGTATTGTCTAGTTATAATGTTGTTTTGTCTAGTTATAATGTTGTGTTGTCTAGTTATAATGTTGTATTGTCTAGTTAATGTTGTGCTGTCTAGTTATAATGTTGTATTGTCTAGTTAATGTTGTATTGTCTAGTTAATGTTGTGTTGTCTAGTTATAACCTGAAAAGGGAGTAATGAATAACCCTCATCTAAAAACCGTGAGAAGCTGTTATGAGGACAAGACTAGAGCAGATCACTTACTAATGGACATTACTGGGGCTCATTCTATAAAAAGCTGAAGTTCAGCAGTTATATTTAGCTAGTGCTGAGAAGTGCAGTATGTTGAGTTACTGTATGCTAGGGTTGGTGTGAGGGTGGTTGTCAAGGCACATTTCTGACACCTTTGATATTTTCAGTGTATACAGGAAGATGTCTCAATTAGATCTCAGGGGTTTTGCCTGACTGCTTCATTTATGCATTGGATGATAATGATGGTTTTGTCTGTATGTTTGTTTTTGTGTGTATAATCAATTATACAGCTTCCACAATGCTTAGCTCAATGGAGAGGCAGGAGATAGACACCATGAAGTTTCATAAGAGTGACCTATTAGATGACATTCAGGTATAGTACATCATGCTCTCAACGAGGGCTCTTTTTGCACAGTCAAAATGCTTTATGAAACTGCATTTTGCCAGAATAAAACTAGCTGTATTGTGACATTACCTACAACAGTTATTACATTTACAAAAGCCTCCCTCAAAAGTTACAACATCTCAGAAACATCCAGTTTTATGTGTAGACTGACCCTGTACCTCTGTATGTGCCAAGGGCTTGAGTCGGCTATGGCTAAAATACCACACATTATCATCTCATCCCTTTGACATCATTTCCCCTTGTGTAGAAGCTGAGGTTGGAGATCGACAGCGTCATGACGGAAATCCACAACATTGAGGCGGACGAGGAGAAGTAAGTTAGAGCTTGCACAATGGCTCATTCGGATAGGTTACCATTGACCAGTAGGCCTCTTCCTCTGTGGGAGAGTTAGCTACAGTAACACTTGGCAGTGTGTCGTAGCTTCTTTTGAATCTATCACAGCACAAACACCAGATCAACAATACTCCCTGACATCCATCTTGACAAAGAGGCTCCTCTGACGTCCTATCCCTCCCTAACTCAGACTAAGAAAGGCATGGAGGCCGCGGGGAGTAGAGGTGCACCCCCTGAACCCCCCCGCCCCCTCCCCTACTGTGGTCACCTCTTCGTCCTTATAAGTGGGCTCTGGGGGCGTTGTCTTCAAGAACAAGAACAGATTCTGCCCCCCATCTGTAAGGCCCCTCTGTATATGTGTGTTTCCTGTTTCTTCACTAGCAGCTACAGGAATGTGGTAAAGCTCTTATATGTCAGCAGCATGAAACACTGAGACATGTTCCAGGCAGGACAACCCCAGCTTCCTTTAATTGTCTCACTCTCACTGTGTCATCTCTTATGCAGTGGACACATACTGTAGCTAGTATAACGCTCATGGGCAAAAGTGGTGTAATTATCCTTTGTCAATATTTATTATGTTTTGTCTTTGTCTCTCTTCAGCAAAAATGTTGTGAGAAACAAGAGGTTCTTAAGTGGGAAAAAGAAATTCAACATGGACCCTAAAAAGGTGAGCCCATGTCACACACTGTAATTAGAGCCCTTCGTTTTTCCTGGTGAGGTTCTCTGGTAAGACAAAGTCATAACATTACTCAATATGGAATACACTAAACACAAATACATACGGATCAGATATGTACCGAAATGTGAAGTGCTTCAATTATAACATTTAAGTAGTAAATATCTGTATAATTATCACATCTCTACTGACAGAGGCTTGCCACAGCTAGAAGTTTAAATAGTTAACTGCAAGATGACAGAACAAATCATCTGACACAAACCAATGAATGCTGAGCGAGTGACGTGACTTATGTGCAGAAGTGCAACTGTGCGGAGGCAGAGAAAACGAGAGAGAACCACATCCTGTTCCGTGAAGAGAAGTGGAGGCGCACACTCCTGCTCAAACCACAAACACCCCTCCTTTCCTCTCATCTGACGAGAGGCCAAAACCATAATATAAAGTCCCCCCGGCCTGTATGACCACCCTGGAGACAAGCCTGGCCTGTATGACCACCCTGGAGACAAGCCTGGCCTGTATGACCACCCTGGAGACAAGCCTGGCCTGTATAACCACCCTGGAGACAAGCCTGGCCTGTATAACCACCCTGGAGAAAAGCCTGGCCTGTATGACCACCCTGGAGACAAGCCTGGCCTGTATGACCACCCTGGAGACAAGCCTGGCCTGTATGACCACCCTGGAGACAAGCCTGGCCTGTATGACCACCCTGGAGACAAGCCTGGCCTGTATGACCACCCTGGAGACAAGCCTGGCCTGTATGACCACCCTGGAGAAAAGCCTGGCCTGTATGACCACCCTGGAGACAAGCCTGGCCTGTATGACCACCCTGGAGACAAGCCTGGCCTGTATGACCACCCTGGAGAAAAGCCTGGCCTGTATGACCACCCTGGAGACAAGCCTGGCCTGTATGACCACCCTGGAGACAAGCCTGGCCTGTATGACCACCCTGGAGAAAAGCCTGGCCTGTATGACTACCCTGGAGACACGATTGGCCTGTATGACCACTCTGGAGAAAAGCCTGGCCTGTATAACCACCCTGGAGAAAGTCTGGCCTGTATGACCACCCTGGAGACAAGCCTGGCCTGTATGACCACCCTGGAGAAAAGCCTGGCCTGTATGACCACTCTGGAGACAAGCCTGGCCTGTATGACCACCCTGGAGAAAAGCCTGGCCTGTATGACCACCCTGGAGAATAGCCTGGCCTGTATGACCACCCTGGAGAAAAGCCTGGCCTGTATGACCACCCCGGAGAAAAGCCTGGTCTGTATGACCACCCTGGAGAAAAGCCTGGCTTGTATGGCCACCCTGGAGAAAAGCCTGGCCTGTATGACCACCCTGGAGAAAAGCCTGGCCTGTATGACCACCCTGGAGAAAAGCCTGGCCTGTATGACCACCCTGCAGAAAATCCTGGCCTGTATGGCCACCCTGGAGAAAAGCCTGGCCTGTATGACCACCCTGGAGAAAGGCCTGGCCTGTATGACCACCCTGGAGAAAAGCCTGGCCTGTATGGCCACCCTGGAGAAAAGCCTGGCCTGTATGACCACCCTGGAGAAAAGCCTATGTGTGGGTGTGTGCAGAGGCTAGAGATCGAGTCAAGCAGATCATTGGTTTCTTTAGCTGGAAGCTCTGCATTGTTTAGATATAAGAAGATATATTACTTCTGGTGGCTCTCTCAGAATGGCAGACAATGCATACAGAATATTTCATATGTGCATGACCACTACCGCACATCACAGTGCTTTGGACCTCATTATTATTTCTGCAATTTTTTTATTCCACATACAAATATGCGTTAATGCATTCATATCTTCCAAGTTCATACATGTTCATTGACTTGTCATGGCCTCTTCCTCCAGGGTATTCAGTACCTGGTTGACAATGACCTGTTGGAGTGGACAGCAGAGGCAGTGGCTGAGTTCCTATACAAAGAGGAAGGACTGAACAAGACAGCCATTGGGAACTTTTTAGGAGAGAGGTACACAATGCTTCTGAACATGACCAGGATAATGATGGCTTTGTTGATGGGGATAATGATGACTGTCATAACCACTCATTAACTAAATAATCTCTATATCACTGATTTGACTCTTGTTTGTGTTCATGCAGGGAGGAAATGCACCTTCAAACTCTGAAAGCCTTTGTAGAACTACACGAATTCTCCGACCTGAATCTGGTGCAGGCACTGAGGTTAGTGCTGCACTACACTGGTGTATCTCTTACACTCATACATGAATATATTCTCATTATTACATAAATTTCCACAGTCAATCCTGTCTGATTCCTGTCTCTTCCCTGGCTCATCCCTGTAGGCAGTTCCTGTGGAGTTTCCGTCTCCCTGGAGAAGCCCAGAAGATTGATAGGATGATGGAGGCATTCGCTACACGCTACTGTGACTGTAATGCAGGGGTCTTCCAGTCAACAGGTACTGTACAGTACTGTAGTTCACAGGAACCAGCCTCCTCTACCATGCTGCTGACTCCCTACACTGACAGATCAGCAAGACAGATGGGTTGGGGGTTGAGGAGTACATTTTGAGGCATATTCAAATCATTTCACAAAGGTGATGCTGATTAAGGATGCAAATACATATCATTGACCAAACAGTAAGGAAATGTGTGGGTGTTTCAAACAGACACCTGCTACATCCTGTCCTTTGCCGTCATCATGCTGAACACCAGTCTCCATAACCCCAACGTGAAGGACAAGCCCACTCTGGAGCGCTTCTTCAGTATGAACAGAGGCATCAACAACGGGGGTGACCTGCCCAACGACCTGCTCATGGTGAGGCCTCAGGGGTCAGAGGTCAGGAGTTAACTCCACTCTCAGAATGTGACCCCTATTTGGTTGTTGTTGTCTGTAGCTGTAGTTACAGTAACTCTCATCTACTACCTCATTAAATCCAGAAACTCTATGAGAGCATTCGGAACGAGCCGTTCAAAATTCCAGAGGATGATGGGAACGACCTCACACACACCTTCTTCAACCCGGACAGAGAGGGTTGGCTGCTCAAAATGGGTGAGATGATTAGCAATATCTTTAGATGAGAGAATTGTCTTATAATTGTGCCATTACCAAGCATTAAAAACAAGCTTACCACTGAATGATCTGATTTCCTTTATGGAGCGTGTTGGATGGAGAGTTTCATGATTAAACGTTTTATTTGTGTAATGAAATGTTAACCTTTCCTCTTTGCAGGAGGAAGGGTGAAAACATGGAAGAGGCGGTGGTTTATTTTGACAGACAACTGTCTGTACTACTTTGAGTATACCACAGTGAGTATGCTATACCCCCAACTTTGTTATAGGGTTTGCCAGTAATGTAATTTAGGATAAAAGATGTTAGTAGTTACTGCTAAGTGATAGTTCTTGACCAACGCATCTCTCTCTCCTCCTCCCTCAGGATAAAGACCCCATTGGGATCATTCCCCTTGAGAACCTCAGTGTAAGAGAGATAGAAGACTCTACCAAACAGGTACAGTGTATTCCACTGACTGCATACTTCTTTCTAAGGTTTATGGCAGTGCCACCTGTTCTATGGTGTTTCAGTCTCATAGTCTGTGCAGAAGTCACATTTACAGAAGCTACTCTCTTAGCTGTCACGGCACTGTATGACTCATAGCCTCCGTATGAGAAAGGAAGGTTTTAACTGGAAGATTAGGAGTAATTAGACCAATATACTATGGGATCATTTCCTTTAAAAAAAAAAGAAGTTATTACCAGTAATTTGGCTTGGGCAGGTGTTTTGTGAACATTTGTATGCATGTGTGTGCTTCATTGTGAGCAGTATTGTCTAGAGATCTACAACCCCAGAGGGCAGAAGATCAAGGCGTGCAAGACAGAGAACGGAGGCAGGGTGGTGGAGGGGAAACACCAGTACTACAGGATGAGTGCAGCCACAGCAGATGAGAGAGATGACTGGATAGGCTCCATCAGGTCAGACACCTCAACCCAGGCTTAACACATACCTGTACTACACGCCATACACTTCACACATGACATCCCAAATGACAGTTGTGTCCGGGCACCAGGACACAACTGGCAATCAATAGGATAAAGTGAACTTGATGATTATCATTTGGACACTTGTCTTATTCTTCTCTCTGTCTTTCCCTCAGAGCAAGTATCACCAAGGATCCCTTCTATGACCTGGTGTCATTGCGCAAGAGGAAAGTCATCAACAACAACAATGCTTCACAGGACTGAGACATCAGACATGATATAAAGCATCATGGGAATTGAGCCCGGTAATGATCTGTAGAGGTCCTTCTCTGTAGCAGAAATGCTTGGAAATGATAGACTGGTTCAAGTACATAGACATGGCACTTAACGTTACAGTGCTGTACAGTACAGCATTAGTGTAATACTGTAACTCAGAATGAAAAAAGATCATTGTGACCTGTGTGTGGTTTAAAGCTGTCAAACCAGAAACTCCCCATACCTCATACTGTAGGTCTAATTTTATGGTTGAAGTTAGAGTCACTCAGTCTGTTCAATTACTAATAGAAAGTGATTTCTGTCAATATTTCTTAGAAGAAGAATAAGAATAAGAATAAGAATTTAAAAGTACGTGGGAGACAGTTGCAAACCAAAATAAGTGTGTAGCACTGTAAGAATAATGCATCATTCTATAAGGGCAGATTTGAACATGTAATGTATAACGCAAAGTTACTAAAATGTAGTTGTATATAGTTATAGTTGATTCTGTACCATGAGCATAGAACAAAGGAACTATCAGGTAAGCATTACGGAAATGCTCCACCTTTTCACCTTGCACCAGGCTCAGGATTTCAGTTCCCAGTAAGCCTCAGTACTACTAGCCTTTTCCTCTCCCAAGCCTATAGAATTCCTGTTACGTGGACACAAAACTTCAACACTGATTCAGTGTTGCGATGTTCTTCCATTGCCTTAGAGGCATTGTGTAAATATTTTTTGAAATATGTATTTTGTAAATACTGTATTATAATAGAAAGTTATTTTGCACATTGCCTTTAAAGTACAGACAGTGATAATACACACGTCTGTATACATGCCTTAATAATGTTGAATAAATAATAAATAATACATGCTTATTTTATTATAAATATGTGTGTACTTCTTTCACAACAGATGACAGATAGTAGCAGATTATAATTACATCAATCGAGCCTAAAAAGTGGGACTGAAGACCTTTCTCTTCAGGAGGGCTCTATGTTGATTGCACTGCTCATTGGTTTCATTGTCCCTTGTAGCGTCAAGAAATAAAAGATTGCAGAAAAGTTCAAAATGTTCTACATTTTTATTTTTACAAATTGGTTTACATCACTGTTAGTGGGCATTTCTTCTTTGCCAAGATAATCTATCCACCTGACAGGTGGGGCATATCAAGAAGCTGATTAAACAGCATGATCATTACACAGGTGAACCTTGTGCTGGGGACAATAAAAGGCCACTCTATAATTTGCTACACAACACAATGCCACAGATGTTTCAAGTTTTGAGGGAGCATGCAATTGGCATGCTGACTGCAGGAATGTCCACCAGAGCTGTTGCCAGAGGATTGAATGCTTGTTTCTCTACCATAAGCCGCCTCCAATGTCGTTTTAGAGATTTTGGCAGTACGTTCAACCGGCCTCACAACCGCAGACCACGTGTAACCACGCCAGACCAGGACCTCCACATCCGGCTTCTACACCTGCGGGATCGTCTGAGACCAGCCACCTGGACAGCTGATGAAACTATGGGTTTGCACAACCAAATAGTTTCTGCACAAACTGTCAGAAACCATTTTAGGGAAGCTCATCTGCGTGCTCGTCGTCCTCACCAGGGTCTTGACCTGACTGCAGTTTGGCATCTTAACCAACTTCAGTGGTAAATGCTCACCTTCGATGGCCACAGGCACACTGGAAAAGTGTGCTCTTCACGGATAAATCCCATTTTCAACTGTACTGGGCAGATGGCAGACATATGGCGTCGTGTGGGTACAGTGCCCCATGGCAGTGGGTTTATGGTATGGGCAGGCATAAGCTACAGACAACGAACACGATTGCATTTTTATCAATGTCAATTTGAATACACAGAGATACCATGATGAGATCCTGAGGCCCATTGTCGTGCCATTCATCCACCGCCATCACCTCATGTTTCAGCAGGATAATGCACGGCCACATGTTGCAAGGATCTGCACACAACTCCTGGAAGCTGAAAATGTCCCTGTTCTTACATGATTTGCATACTAACCAGACATGTCACCCATTGAGCATGAGTTTGGGACGCTCTGGATTGATGTGTCCAACAGCGTGATCCAGTTCCCATTAATATCCAGCAATTTAGCACAGCAGAGGAGTGGGACAAAATTCCACAGGCCACAATCAACAGCTTTAAAAACTATGCGAAGGAGTTTTGTCATGCTGCATGAGGCAAATGGTGGTCACACCAGATTTGATGGTTTTCTGATAAACACCTGTGACTGACATATGCGTATCTTCATTCCCAATCGTGTGAAATCCATAGATTAGTGCGTAATAAATGTATTTCAATTGACTGATTTACTTTTATGAACTGTAACTCAGTAAAATCTTTGAAATTGTTGCATGTTTCGTTTATATTTTTGTTCAGTGTAAAATCAAATTAAGTAGTTTTAAACCATTTTTATTATTTAGTGATACAAATGTAATCAATCTGATTTTGTTCAACACAAATAAGGAAAAACACAAAGATATTATCAAAGGAATCACTATTTGAATTTCTAAAATGTCCAGTAGATGGTGCCAGATTATAATCTGTTGTTGGTTTTCAGTTTTCAATACATATTAGGTGTCAGAGTTTAATAACCACTCATCAATATGCTTTATGTCTCCCATGACATGGGAAAATATACTTTAGCAACCCATATGCACAGCTCCTAATGAAGAAACATTGAATCATGTCATGTGGTCATCCTGAGGTACTGTGTACTGAGGTGCTGCGTTGTTTTTAGCATCATGTGATGAAAGATGCATCATACTGGCTGTGTTTCTCTATTTTGAAAGTTATTCATTTTGAAAACTTTTTGGGACATTTTGGGACTAGAAATGGACTAATGAAACAAATAACAAAATATTGTTTTTGGATGGGGTTTTCCTTTAAGTGCTGTATTTCTACTGTGAAATGAGGCCTGCACCTGTGGTATGAAAAACACAAGCATCCTTCCTGTGCACATCAGTTCCTGTGTGCATGTGTGTCTGTCATAGGGCTGTGGTTCTGCTCTGAGGTTACTATAGCCCTTATGCAGATATGAGAGACAAAACATACAGGGAGGAGA
Source organism: Oncorhynchus mykiss (assembly GCF_013265735.2). Classification (NCBI taxonomy): domain Eukaryota; kingdom Metazoa; phylum Chordata; class Actinopteri; order Salmoniformes; family Salmonidae; genus Oncorhynchus; species Oncorhynchus mykiss. Next base: position 80,877,535 of record NC_048576.1, on the reverse strand, counting down.
GAGTTGATGCAGGGAGTGATACACTAACCCTCCCCACATGTGACAGCAATATCCATGAAGAGGGCTACTGTAATATACACAGTATGTATATGTTGTAAGTCCTCTCTCACTCACAGTTAAATATACAGTACTGTATGTCCACACACAATATGCAGTACACCGTTTGAGTGAAGGTACAGTAAGCATAGGCTACAATCTTATGAAACCTTTCCCTAAAGCTTTACAGGCAAGAGTGAACCAAAGAAATGTCTATGTGCTTTTTGTAAAAGTGAATTCTCGCATAAATTTCTCTTCAAACAAGGGTGGGAATATAAACACTGATGCACCCAGAGAGAGAGAATAAAAACACTGATGCACCCAGAGAGAGAGAATAAAAACATTGATGCACCCAGAGAGAGATAATAAAAACACTGATGCACCCAGAGAGAGATAATAAAAACACTGATGCACCCAGAGAGAGAGAATAAAAACACTGATGCACCCACAGAGAGAGAATAAAAACACGGATGCACCCAGAGAGAGAGAGAATAAAAACACTGATGCACCCAGAGAGAGAGAATAAAAACACTGATGCACCCACAGAGAGAGAATAAAAACACGGATGCACCCAGAGAGAGAGAGAATAAAAACACTGATGCACCCAGAGAGAGAGAATAAAAACACTGATGCACCCACAGAGAGAGAATAAAAACACAGATGCACCCAGAGAGAGAGAGAATAAAAACACTGATGCACCCAGAGAGAGAGAATAAAAACACTGATGCACCCACAGAGAGAGAATATAAACACTGATGCACCCAGAGAGAGAGAATAAAAACATTGATGCACCCCGAGAGAGAGAATAAAAACACTGATGCACCCAGAGAGAGAATAAAAACACTGATGCACCCAGAGAGAGAATAAAAACACTGATGCACTCAGAAAGAGAGAATAAAAACACTGATGCACCCAGAGAGAGAGAATAAAAACACTGATGCACCCAGAGAGAGAGAATAAAAACACTGATGCACCCAGAGAGAGAGAATAAAAACACTGATGCACCCAGAGAGAGAGAATAAAAACACTGATGCACCCAGAGAGAGAATAAAAACACTGATGCACCCAGAGAGAGAGAATAAAAACACTGATGCACCCAGAGAGAGAATAAAAACACTGATGCACCCCGAGAGAGAGAATAAAAACACTGATGCACCCAGAGAGAGAGAATAAAAACACTGATGCACCCAGAGAGAGAGAATAAAAACACTGATGCACCCAGAGAGAGAGAATAAAAACACTGATGCACCCAGAGAGAGAGAATAAAAACACTGATGCACCCAGAGAGAGAGAATAAAAACACTGATGCACCCAGAGAGAGAATAAAAACACTGATGCACCCAGAGAGAGAATAAAAACACTGATGCACCCAGAGAGAGAGAATAAAAACACTGATGCACCCAGAGAGAGAGGATAAAAACACCGATGCACCCAGAGAGAGAGAGAATAAAAACACTGATGCACCCAGAGAGAGAATAAAAACACTGATGCACCCACAGAGAGAGAATAAAAACACTGATGCACCCAGAGAGAGAATAAAAACACTGATGCACCCACAGAGAGAGAATAAAAACACTGATGCACCCAGAGAGAGAATAAAAACACTGATGCACCCACAGAGAGAGAATAAAAACACTGATGCACCCAGAGAGAGAATAAAAACACTGATGCACCCAGAGAGAGAATAAAAACACTGATGCACTCAGAAAGAGAGAATAAAAACACTGATGCACCCAGAGAGAGAATAAAAACACTGATGCACCCAGAGAGAGAGAGAATAAAAACACTGATGCACCCAGAGAGAGAATAAAAACACTGATGCACCCAGAGAGAGAGAATAAAAACACTGATGCACCCAGAGAGAGAGAATAAAAACACTGATGCACCCAGCGAGAGAGAATAAAAACACTGATGCACCCAGAGAGAGAGAATAAAAACACTGATGCACCCAGAGAGAGAGAATAAAAACACTGATGCACCCAGAGAGAGAGAATAAAAACACTGATGCACCCAGAGAGAGAGAATAAAAACACTGATGCACCCAGAGAGAGAATAAAAACACTGATGCACCCAGAGAGAGAGAATAAAAACACTGATGCACCCAGAGAGAGAGAATAAAAACACTGATGCACCCAGAGAGAGAGAATAAAAACACTGATGCACCCAGAGGAAAAAAAAACAAAAAACAGCTATCAATTGCACTTATTATACCGCCAGCCAAAACATTTGTATACCACCCAAACCATATCTACAACTAGCAGAGTTATGATTAAGCGGAGCTCCTGCACAGTCATCCATTTCTTTGACAAATCTACAGATAAGATAGTGGCAGGAAATGTTATCTAAAGGTTGCGCAAGAAAAATATTATCAAGTTCCAAAAACAAAAAATCACATGACTGTGGAGAAGAGAACTTGATTTAGCAAAACTATCTAAGTCCTCTGTAAATGATTGCAAAACAAAATAGACAAATTATTTTTTATATTATGATTTCATATAAAACAACAGTCACACATCAGAGATATGAAGTCAGTCAATTACATGAAGTATGTGTGGTCTCATACATATTTGGCATTTTTATATACAAGACTACACACTATAATTTCAATGAGAAAATGTCCTTTGCTCTTTGTAATTGCTATGCATAGAAAATAAGCAAAATATGTCTTAGTCCCTATTGCTTCTTTTTTATTAAGATGACAGATATAGCCATGGATCAGTGACATGTTTATAATGTCACATAGGTTTAGAGACAATGCATTGTTGCATGTTAACAGCAGAAGTGTGTGATTGGTGTCTGATCTGTTAAAACAACATCCATTATTCAGACACTACACACTCCAGTGGAGATAAGGGCCGGTCCACTAACAATTTAACAAAGTGCCCTTGGTAAGGTGATACCTTGTGTGAGAGAAGAGAGCTGATCACTTTTCCTTCTCCATAGTAACCTGAAGGATAGACACATTCAGAATAGATCTATACCTGGGATAGATGTGTTTTTAAAGCCATCCATTTATTTAGGTTTAAAAGCAGCCGTTTCAATGACAGTGATACAGGGAAGAGCAATACAACATGTTGATTTCTTATGACATGTGAGCAGTAACATAAGATCAGTTTTCAAGCATCGAATGACTGAACGATCAAGTCTGTATTGGCATTTCCCTGACACAGGTGGTGAATGCCATCTGAGACGGGCAGGACTCAGGAGACACTAACTGCTATGTGGTATCAAATCACCCCTGCTAAACAACAACATTAGGCTCATATTAAAGGAACAGTGGGTCTGGCATTGAAGACTCTCACTACTCTAACTGATAAGGCAGTGGCGGTCCACACAGTCTCACACCAAGTCTCACTAAGGAACATGACAGTAGTACATAGAATGAGCAGCACATGTAATTACTATACTCCTGCCATGGCATGTCATTACTACACTCCTGCCATGACATGAAATTACTATACTCCTGCCATGACATGTATTTACTATATACTCCTGCCATGACATGTAATTGCTATACTCCTGCCATGGCATTTCATTACTACACTCCTGCCATGATATGCAATTACTATACTCCTGCCATGACATGTAATCACTATACATCACTATACTCCTGCCATCACTATACTCCTGCCATGAAATGTCATTACTATACTCCTGCCATGAAATGTCATTACTATACTCCTGCCATGACATGTAATTACTATACTCCTGCCATGACATGGTATCACTATACTCCAGCCATGACATGGAATTACTATACTCCTGCCATGACATGGAATTACTATACTCCTGCCATGACATGTTATCACTATACTCCTGCTATGACATGGAGTCACTATACTCCTATCATTACATGTCATTACTATACTCCTGCCATGACATGGAATTACTATACTCCTGCCATGACATGTTATCACTATACTCCTGCTATGACATGGAGTCACTATACTCCTATCATGACATGTCATTACTATACTCCTGCCATGACATGTCATTACTATAGTCCTGCCTTGACATGTAATCACTATACTCCTGCCATGACATGTCATTACTATAGTCCTGCCTTGACATGTAATCACTATACTCCTGCCATGACATGTCATTACTATACTCCTGCCATGGCATGTCATTACTATACTCCTATCATGACATGTCATTACTATACTCCTGCCATGACACGGAATCACTATACTCCTGCCATGCCATATAATGACTATACTCCTGCCGTGACATGTATTTACTATACTCCTGCCATGACATGTCATTACTATACTCCTGCCATGGCATGTCATTACTATACTCCTGCCATGCCATATAATGACTATACTCCGGCCATGAAATGTATTTACTATACTCCTGCCATGACATGTAATGACTACTCATGCCATGACATGTATTTACTATACTCCTGCCATGACATGTATTTACTATACTCCTGCCATGACATGTAATTACTATACTCCTGCCATGGCATATCATTACTACACTTCTGCCATGACATGTCATTACTATACTCATGCCATGACATGTAATCACTATACATCACTATACTCCTGCCATGACATGTCATCACTATACTCCTGCCATGACATGTCATTACTATACTCCTGCCATGACATGTAATCACTGTACTCCTGCCATGATATGCAATTACTATACTCCTGCCATGACATGTCATTACTATACTCCTGCCATGACATGAGATCACTACACTCCTGCCATGACATGTAATCACTATACTCCTGCAATGATATGCAATTACTATACTCCTGCCATGACATGTCATTACTATACTCATGCCATGACATGTAATCACTATACATCACTATACTCCTGCCATCACTATACTCCTGCCATGACATGTAATCACTATACTCCTGCCATGAAATGTAATTACTATACTCCAGCCATGACATGTCATCCCTATACTCCTGCCATGACATGTATTTACTATACTCCTGCCATGACATGTAATTACTATACTCCTGCCATGGCATTTCATTACTACACTCCTGCCATGATATGCAATTACTATACTCCTGCCATGACATGTCATGACTATACTCATGCCATGACATGTAATCACTATACATCACTATACTCCTGCCATCACTATACTCCTGCCATGACATGTAATCACTATACTCATGCCATGAAATGTCATTACTATACTCCTGCCATGAAATGTCATAACTATACTCCTGCCATGACATGTAATTGCTATACTCCTGCCATGACATGTTATCACTATACTCCTGCCATGACATGTTATCACTATACTCCTGCTATGACATGGAATCACTATACTCCTATCATGACATGTCATTACTATACTCCTGCCATGACATGTCATTACTATAGTCCTGCCTTGACATGGAATCACTATACTCCTGCCATGCCATATAATGACTATACTCCTGCCATGACATGTATTTACTATATTCCTGCCATGGCATGTCATTACTATACTCCTGCCATGCCATATAATGACTATACTCCGGCCATGACATGTATTTACTATACTCCTGCCATGCCATGTATTTACTATACTCCTGCCATGATATGCAATTACTATACTCCTGCCATGACATGTCATTACTATACTCATGCCATGACATGTAATCACTATACATCACTATACTCCTGCCATGACATGTCATCACTATACTCCTGCCATGACATGCCATTACTATACTCCTGCCATGACATGTAATCACTATACTCCTGCCATGATATGCAATTACTATACTCCTGCCATGACATGTCATTACTATACTCATGCCATGACATGTAATCACTATACATCACTATACTCCTGCCATCACTATACTCCTGCCATGACATGTAATCACTATACTCCTGCCATGAAATGTAATTACTATACTCCAGCCATGACATGTCATCCCTATACTCCTGCCATGACATGTATTTACTATACTCCTGCCATGACATGTATTTACTATACTCCTGCCATGACATGTAATTACTATACTCCTGCCATGGCATTTCATTACTACACTCCTGCCATGATATGCAATTACTATACTCCTGCCATGACATGTAATGACTATACTCATGCCATGACATGTAATCACTATACATCGCTATACTCCTGCCATCACTATACTCCTGCCATGACATGTAATCACTATACTCATGCCATGAAATGTCATTACTATACTCCTGCCATGAAATGTCATAACTATACTCCTGCCATGACATGTAATTACTATACTCCTGCCATGACATGTTATCACTATACTTCTGCCATGACATGTTACCACTATACTCCTGCTATGACATGGAATCACTATACTCCTATCATGACATGTCATTACTATACTCCTGCCATGACATGTCATTACTATAGTCCTGCCTTGACATGGAATCACTATACTCCTGCCATGACATGTATTTACTATACTCCTGCCATGCCATATAATGACTATACTCCGGCCATGACATGTATTTACTATACTCCTGCCATGCCATGTATTTACTATACTCCTGCCATGACATGTAATTACTATACTCCTTCCATGGCATATCATTACTACACTCCTGCCATGATATGCAATTACTATACTCCTGCCACGATATGTCATTACTATACTCATGCCATGACATGTAATCACTATACATCACTATACTCCTGCCATCACTATACTCCTGCCATGACATGTAATCACTATACTCCTGCCATGAAATGTCATCACTATACTCCTGCCATGACATGTAATCACTATACTCCTGCCATGAAATGTCATTACTATACTCCAGCCATGACATGTAATCACTATACTCCTACTCCACATCTAATACTGCATCTGATAATGGCAATTACTTCAAATGTCCTCTGGCTCTGTCTCTCCCAGCTGATCCTGTCCTCCCTCTCTTCATCTCAGGACTGAATGCAGTTCCTCTTGGAAGGCTTCTTGTGTCCCTTTCCTATAGGGAAAGGAGAAAAGAAGGGATGATCCATCAAACAGTCCACGTGAGGGACTATTGCAGTTAATATTCAAAGACAAATGAAAACCACAAATGGTAGAATATAACAACATACCGTCATCCTCTCCTTTGTTGAGGGTCATTAGAGACATACTTCTTTGAGGCAGTTTTGAAGGCTTTTTGTTCTTAAATTTCAACAGGGACGGTTTCTCTACCATCTCAAATGAGTCATCAGTGGCAGTGCTATTTGTCTCTGAGACTTTGCGGGTAGAGGAGGGGTTTTGGCGGGCCGGGGAGGGGTTTGGGCAGGTAGGGGAGGGTGTTGAGTGAGTAGAGGAGGGGTTTGTGAGGTTAGGGGAGGGTGTTGAGTGGGTAGGGGAGGGGTTTGGGTTGCAAGGGGAGGGGGTTCGGTGGGTAAGTGAGGGGGTTGGGAGGGTAGGGGAGGGGTTTGGGCGTGTAGGGGAGGGGGTTCGATGGGCAAGGGAGGGGGTTGGGCGGCTAGGGGAGGGAGTTGGGTGGCTAGGGGTGGGGGTTGGGCGGCTAGGGCAGGGAGTTGGGCGGGTGGAGGAGGGGCTTGAAGGTGTGGCCCCATCCTCCTCTATAGTCTCACTGTTGTGATTGGATCCTCTGCCTTTCAGGAAGAGCCTGAAAGAACTGCGTTGTTTCTTTCCACCTAAGTCCTGGTGCTTCTGCGAACCTCCCTTCCCATCCTCCTCATCCTCCACAGGAGAACTGGGGGACTTCGCAGTGACCTTGTCCAGTTCCACACTACTGCCCCCTTTGGCATGGAGTAGCGTCGACAGTCCGTTCCGTTCGAGTCCACCGCCCAGTGAGTCTCTGAGTGTGGAGAGGTCCTGTAAGGACCCAGTGAGCCCGAGACTGTTCCCCACCACCAGAGAATACTTAGGGTTGTGGTATTTATGTGCAGGCACCCTCTGGTCAGCCTGCCCCCGAGAGTCCCCTAGAGACACCTGGAAACGGGAGGTGGATATCAACAGGGGCTTGGGGACCACCACCTTCCGTACCGGCACAGGCATGGGAGGCTTGGTTATGTGGAACTCCTTGTAAAGGTCCACATTCTCAGATACAGCATACATTTCCCTGAAGTCATTGTCGAAGAAGTCCACCACCTGCCCAGACATTACTGTGATGGTGTTCCTGTCCATCCTAGAGGAGCTCCATGTGAAGCTGGAGATGACAGAACAAGAGAGTGAGACACAGACTCAAAGCTCAAAGAGTAGGAAAAAATCATGTTTGCTCTGGCTGAATGAATGTGAGTGGAAGTGTATGACTGAGAAAATGACTGACCTGTAAGAGCCAAACATAACCTTTTCTCCGTCCACCAGCATATATTTGGAGCACAGAGAGCCGGGCAGCCTGCCAAATGACAGGGCCAGCCCAGAACCTTTCACCGTTCGCACACGCAGGTTCTGAAAGAGTAACACAGATACTGAGTTAGAGAGGTGCCCTTATTTTAAAATAAACCATGAGTCAGTGACTATCAGACTTGCAAGTACTGAACAGTATCATATCAAAGACTAAGGGAAATTGTGCTGTTACCACCCACGACCAAAGTAAACTTTCAAGGTAAGCAAATCCGAAACTGGTGATGCAAGGGTTGAGTTAAACCCCTTGAGTATACAGTCGAGGCAGGTCTATTTACTGAGCAAGGAATGGGAGTGAGTTGGAGAGAGTGAAAAAGACTGTCCGAGACATAAACACAGAAACAGACACGTCAGAAGGATGCTACCCTATGCTGTTAACACTTGTTTGGTCAAGGATCAAGTTCCACAGGACTGGATTGTTTTCGGCTCAATGAACAGCAGTTTCTATGAAACAACAATGACAGAGTCTCAACACTGGAAGGGCCTTTCAGAGGCTTATCAACTGACACCACACACACACACACTAGGTTATCCGGCATTTCATATAAAATAGGCTAGATCTACTGCACAAGCTTTAGTCTACATAGATCAACATCTACAGATGTAGGATCTTAATTTGATCACCATGTTGCAGGAGCAGGACATTTTTAACTTATGGTGTATTTGAGGTTTAAAGAGGCTTCTGAAGTTTGTAATTTCCACTTTGAAATGCCAGACTTGATTTTCCCTTATGAAAAATGTATCAACCCCTACAAAAATGCCCATGAATTATAATCCACATAATAATTCCCATCTCCTGTTGCTGCAGGATTATTTTCCTGCTGTAGCAAACTGGCTCAAATTAAGATCCTACACCAGTATAGACAGTGTGCCAATATGGATGATAATAAAATAATAGGCCAGAGGAATATTCTGTTTTTTACTGCCAAGAAGTTGTGGCTGCACTTTCCGTTCACATGACACTCTGCTATTTACATGGTAATGACATGGTAATACCATAGCTAACTATCATTTGTTCCTGTTTGTTTGTTGCCTACTGCCTGCCAAAGCATCCCTGTCTTACCCGTAGATGCAGAGCAGTGACCTGTAAACGAGTGCACATATCCAGGAAGTGGGGCATACCACGAGCCTCCAGTATGATGTACACAGCCACCCCTCGTCTCTGTGTTGCGTCCAATAGGTCCTGAAGGATCTGCAGGTCAGTAAGGTGGTCCATGACCACGGCTACTACCTGAGGATCACACATAGGACCGTTATAGAGGAAGAACAGAGGGGGATGATATCTCTGTATCAAATCAAATTGTATTTGTCACATGCGCTGAATACAACTTATTTTAACTTAATATAATACATCAATAAAAATCTATTTAGCCTCAAATAAATAATGAAACATGTTCAATTTGGTTTAAATATTGCAAAAACAAAGTGTTGGAGAAGAAAGTAAAAGTGCAATATGTGCTATGTAAGAAAGCTAACGTTTAAGTTCCTTGCTCAGAACATGAACATGAGTCTTCAATATTCCCAGGTAAGACGTTTTAGGTTGTAGTTATTATAGGAATTATAGGACTATTTCTCTCTATACCATTTGTATTTCATTAACCTTTGATTATTGGATGTTATTATAGGCACTTTAGTATTGCCAGTGTAACAGTATAGCTTCCGTCCCTCTCCTTGCTCCTACCTGGGCTCGAACCAGGAACACAACGGCAACAGCCACCCTCGAAGCAGCGTTACCCATGCAGATCAAGGGGAACAACTACTCCAAGTCTCAGAGCAACTGACGTTTGAAACGCACCCCGCTAACTAGCTAGCCATTTCACATTGGTTACACCAGCCTAATCTCGAGCGTTGATAGGCTTGAAGTCAAAAACAGCTGCTGGCAAACGCACGAAAGTGCTGTTTGAATGAATGCCAACGAGCCTGCTGCTGCCTACCATCGCTCAGTCAGACTGCTCTATCAAATCATAGACTTAATTAATAACATAATAACACACAGAATTGCGAGCCTTAGGGCATTAATATGGTCGAATCCGGAAACTATCATCTCGAAAACAAGACGTTTATTCTTTCAGTGAAATGCGGAACCGTTCCGTATTTTATCTAACATGTGGCATCCATCAGTCTAAATATTCCTGTTACATTGCACAACCTTCAATATTATGTCATAATTATGTACAATTCTGGCAAATTGGGCAGCCCAAACTGTTGCATATTCACTGACTCTGCGTGCAATTAACGCAAGAGAAGTGACACAGTTTCCCTAGTTTAATATTGCCTGCTAACCTGGATTTCTTTTAGCTAAATATGCAGGTTTAAAAATAAATACTTCTGTGTATTGATTTTAAGAAAGGCATTGATGTTTATGGTTAGGTACACATTGGAGCAACGATATTGTCACGACTGCTGCCGAAGTCGTTGCCTCTCCTTGTTCGGGCGGTGCTCGGCGTTCGACGTCACCGGTCTTCTAGCCATCATTGATCCTTTTTTCATTTTCCATTGGTTTTGTCTTGTCTTCCCATACACCTGTTTTCAATCCCATTCATTACCTGTTGTGTATTTAACCCTCTGTTTCCCCTCATGTCTTTGTCAGAGATTGTTTTATTGTCAGTGTAGTGTGATTGTTGTATAGGTGTGCGTCGGGTCCTTGTACCCATGTTTATGTACATTTAGTGTTATGGAGCATACTCCGTGGACTTTATTAAAAGACTCCATTTTACACTCCATTTGACTCTCCTGCGCCTGACTTCCCTGCCACCTATTACATCTACGCATGACAGAATCTCTGACCGAATATATGAAGTCAGCAGGAGAGGACACTATGCCCATGGAGCTGGAGGAACGCGTTCAGGAACAAGCTAGGGAGATTGACGTTATCAGCTCCGTCATGGATCACATTGCCATGAGAATGGATCGCTGGGAGAGACAGGGAGTTTCTCCAGCGCCACCACCACCACAACCGGAATCTCCCGTGAACGATTTTTCCTCTCCGGAATCGAGGATCCATTTATCCCTACCTACGGGATACAACGGAGATACTGCCGGCTGCCAGGGTTTCCTCCTTAAACTGAACTTGTATCTAGCCACGGCCTCCCCAGTACCATCTGACCGTGAGAAGAGTTACGCCCTCGTATCATGCCTCACCGGGAAAGCCCTGGAATGGGCCAGCGCTGTGTGTAGCAGGGAGGATGCGGCGCTGGACCATTTTGAGGAGTTCACCCGCCAATTCCGGATAGTATTCGATCACCCACCTGAAGGCAAAGCAGCGGGTGAGCTTCTCTATCATCTGAGGCAGGAGACGAGGAGTGCACAGGATTTTGCCTTGGAGTTTAGGACCTTGGCTGCCGGCGCTGGATGGAGCGACAGGGCCCTGATCGACCATTACCGTTGTAGTCTACGCGAGGACGTCCGTCGGGAGCTGGCCTGTAGAGACACCACCCTCACCTTCGACCAGTTGGTGGACATGTCCATCAGGCTGGACAACATGCTGGCTACTCGTGGACGTCTAGATCGGGGTCTGGTTGTTCCATCCTCCCGCACCCTCTCTCCCGAACCTATGGAATTGGGAGGGATGGTGCGCAGGGAGACCGGAGGGGGTTCCCGCTCGAGCACCATTCAAGGTCGCAGAGAGCACACTGCTGGTCGGTGCCGGGTTGGTTCCTCTGGGAATAGACAGGGCAGGCAGGGCATTCTGGCGTCACCCCAGGTGAGTAGGCACCATTCTCATCCAGAGCCCTCTGCTGCACTAATGTTTGTCTCTGTCTCTTTTCCTGACTTTTCACTGCATTCCCAGTATAAGGCGCTAGTTGATTCGGGTGCGGCTGGAAATTTCATTAATAAAAGTCTAGCTCATAGTTTAGGGATCCCTATTGTTCCTGTGGATATGCCTTTCCCTATTCATGCCTTAGATAGTCGACCATTAGGGTCAGGGTTTATCAGGGAGGTAACCGCACCTTTGTGTATGATAACGCAGGAGGGTCACAAGGAGAAGATTAGTCTTTTCCTTATTGATTCTCCTGCGTATTCTGTGGTGCTAGGACTACCCTGGTTAGTTTGTCATAACCCCACTGTTTCTTGGCCACAGAGGGCTCTCACAGGGTGGTCGCGAGAATGCTCAGGTAGGTGTTTAGGGGTTTCCGTTGGTGCTACTACGGTGGAAAGTCCAGACCAGGTCTCCACCGTGCGCATTCCCCCCGAATATGCCGATTTGGCTCTCGCCTTCTGTAAAAAGAAGGCGACTCAATTACCACCCCATCGACGGGGGGATTGTGCGATAGATCTCCTGGTAGACGCTGCATATCCCAAGAGTCATGTTTATCCCCTGTCGCAAGCGGAGACGGAGGCTATGGAGACATATATCTCTGAATCCCTGCATCAGGGGTTCATTCAGCCATCCATTTCACCCGTCTCTTCGAGTTTCTTTTTTGTGAAAAAAAAGGATGGCGGTTTACGCCCGTGCGTTGATTATCGAGGTCTTAATAAAATCACAGTGAAATATAGTTACCCGCTACCTCTGATCAATACGATTATTGAGTTAATGCACGGGGCACGTTTTTTCACAAAATTGGATCTCAGGAGTGCGTACAATCTGGTGCGTATTAAGAAGGGTGATGAGTGGAAGACGGCATTTAGCACCACCTCAGGTCATTATGAGTACCTGGTCATGCCATATGGGTTGATGAATGCTCCATCAGTTTTCCAATCATTTGTAGATGAGATCTTCAGGGACCTGCACGGGCAGGGTGTAGTGGTGTATATCGATGATATTCTGATATACTCTGCTACACGCGCCGAGCATGTGTCCCTGGTGCGCAGGGTGCTTGGTCGCCTGTTGGAGCATGATCTATATGTCAAGTCTGAGAAATGCTTGTTTTTCCAACAATCCATCTCCTTCCTAGGGCATCGGATTTCCACTTCAGGAGTGGAGATGGAGAGCGACCGCATTACAGCCGTGCGTAATTGGCCGACTCCAACCACGGTAAAGGAGTTGCAGCGTTTTTTGGGGTTTTCCAATTACTACCGGAGGTTTATCCAGGGTTTTGGTCAGGTGGCAGCTCCCATTACCTCACTGCTAAAGGGGGGCCCGGTGCGCTTGCAGTGGTCGGCTGAGGCGAACAGGGCTTTTGAGCACCTGAAGACTCTGTTTACTTCTGCGCCTGTGCTGGCTCATCCGGATCCCTCTTTGCCATTCATAGTGGAGGTGGACGCATCCGAAGCTGGGATAGGAGCAGTGCTCTCTCAGCGTTCGGGTACGCCACTGAAGCTTCGCCCCTGTGCTTTCTTTTCTAAGAAGCTCAGCCCGGCGGAGCGAAACTATGATGTGGGGAACCGGGAGCTGTTAGATGTCGTAGAAGCTTTGAAGGTGTGGAGGCATTGGCTTGAGGGGGCTAAACACCCTTTTCTCATCTGGACTGACCACCGCAATCTGGAGTATATCCGGCAGGCAAAGAGATTGAATCCTCGCCAGGCAAGGTGGGCCATGTTTTTCACTCGTTTTGTGTTTACTCTTTCTTACAGACCAGGCTCCCAGAACGTTAAGGCAGACGCATTGTCTCGGCTGTATGACACAGAGGAGCGGTCCATGGATCCCACTCCCATACTCCCAGCTTCGTGTTTGGTGGCGCCAGTAGTGTGGGAGCTGGACGCGGACATTGAGCGGGCGTCACGTGCAGAGCCTTCTCCCCCTGAGTGTCCAGCTGGTCGTCTGTACGTTCCGTCTGCTGTACGCGACCGATTGATATATTGGGCTCACACGTCACCCTCCTCTGGTCATCCTGGGATAGGTCGGACGATGCGCTGTCTTGACGGGAGATACTGGTGGCCCACTTTAGCTAAGGACGTGAGGATTTATGTTTCTTCCTGCTCGGTGTGCGCCCAGTGCAAGGCTCCTAGACACCTGCCCAGAGGTAAGCTACAACCTCTACCCGTTCCTCAACGGCCGTGGTCACACCTGTCGGTGGATTTTTTGACCGATCTTCCACCTTCACAGGGTTACACCACGATCCTGGTCGTTGTGGATCGGTTTTCTAAGTCCTGTCGTCTCCTCCCTTTGCCCGGTCTCCCTACGGCCTTACAAACTGCAGAGGCCCTGTTTACACACGTTTTCCGGCACTATGGGGTGCCTGAGGATATAGTGTCTGATCGGGGTCCCCAGTTCACATCAAGGGTCTGGAAGGCGTTCATGGAGCGTCTGGGGATCTCGGTTAGTCTTACCTCAGGTTTTCACCCCGAGAGTAATGGGCAGGTGGAGAGAGTTAACCAGGATGTGGGTAGGTTTCTGCGGTCTTATTGCCAGGATCGGCCGGGGGAGTGGGCGAAGTTCGTGCCCTGGGCAGAGATGGCTCAGAACTCGCTACGTCACTCCTCCACTAACCTTACTCCCTTTCAATGTGTATTAGGGTATCAGCCGGTTCTGGCTCCTTGGCATCAGAGCCAGACCGAGGCCCCTGCGGTGGACAATTGGTTTCGGCACGCTGAGGAGACCTGGGAGGCAGCCCACGTCCACCTTCAGCGTGCCATAAGGCGCCAGAAAATTGGCGCAGACCGTCGCCGCAGTGAGGCCCCAGTGTTCGCACCAGGGGACAGGGTCTGGCTCTCGACCCGAAACCTGCCTCTTCGCCTTCTCTGCCGGAAGCTGGGTCCGCGGTTTGTGGGGCCGTTTAAAGTCCTGAGGAGAGTGAACGAGGTATGTTATAGGTTACAACTACCCACTCATTACCGTATTAACCCCTCGTTCCATGTGTCTCTCCTCAGGCCGATGGTGGCTGGCCCGCTCCAGGAGGCTGAAGTGCGTAATGTTCCTCCGCCTCCTCTAGACATCGAGGGGGTTCCGGCGTACTCTGTTCGATCCATTTTGGATTCGAGACGTCGGGCGAGGGGCCTTCAGTACCTCGTGGACTGGGAGGGGTACGGGCCGGAGGAGAGATGCTGGGTTCCGGTGGAGGACGTGTTAGATCCTTCCATGTTATCAGAATTCCACCGTCTCCATCCGGATCGCCCTGCACCTCGCCTTCCGGGTCGTCCCCGAGGCCGGTGTCGACGCGCAGCTGGAGCCGCGCGTCAGGGGGGGGGGTACTGTCACGACTGCTGCCGAAGTCGTTGCCTCTCCTTGTTCGGGCGGTGCTCGGCGTTCGACGTCACCGGTCTTCTAGCCATCATTGATCCTTTTTTCATTTTCCATTGGTTTTGTCTTGTCTTCCCATACACCTGTTTTCAATCCCATTCATTACCTGTTGTGTATTTAACCCTCTGTTTCCCCTCATGTCTTTGTCAGAGATTGTTTTATTGTCAGTGTAGTGTGATTGTTGTATAGGTGTGCGTCGGGTCCTTGTACCCATGTTTATGTACATTTAGTGTTATGGAGCATACTCCGTGGACTTTATTAAAAGACTCCATTTTACACTCCATTTGACTCTCCTGCGCCTGACTTCCCTGCCACCTATTACATCTACGCATGACAGATATGCACCGCATCGATTATTTGCAACGCAGGACACGCTAGATAAACTAGTAATATCATCAACCATGTGTAGATAACTAGTGATTATGATTGATTGATTGATTGTTTTTTAAAAGATAAGTTTAATGCTAGCTAGCAACTTATCTTGGTTTACTGCATTCGAATAACAGGCAGTCTCCTCGTGGAGTGCAATGTAATCAGGTGGTTAGAGCGTTGGACTAGTTAACTGTAAGGTTGCAAGATTGAATTCCCCGAGCTGACAAGGTAAAAATCTGTCGTTCTGCCCCTGAACGAGGCAGTTAACCCACCGTTCCTAGGCCGTCATTGAAGAATGTGTTCTTAACTGACTTGCTAGTTAAATAAAGATTAAATAAAGGTGTAAAAAAAAAAAAAAAAAATTAATCGGCCAAATCGGTGTCCAAAAATACCGATTTCCAATTGTTATGAAAACTTGAAATCGTCCCTAATTAATCGGCCATTCCGATTAATCGGTCGACCTCTAACACACAGACACACGACCACACAATCACACACAACCACACACACACACACAGACACACACACACACAGAGACACACAACCACACAAACACACACAGTTATTGAAATGCAAATCCTATAATCCTTGAATGGCATTCGTTTAGGTAAAAACAGAACTGGTTGTCTTTCAGGAGCACAGACTTTGCATGTGAAGAAATGTGAGCACTGGTGCATTACTATGACCTAGTCCTGTACCACACTGTAATGTGTATTGTGTACACTGTACAGTGTAATGCTCTCTGCCTTATGCTGACAATGGTAAAGGAGTGGAGATGACAAACTATTGGACAGTGAAGGCCTTTTTATAGTAAGGCTAGAGTCACTTCCTGGCTTGTCCTTTATTTTCTATTTTTTAATCTTTATTTTAACAGGCAGGTCAATTAAGAACGAATTTGTATTTAAAATGACGGCCTGTCAACTATTTCAGTTTGTTTAGTTCATTGACATAGCTAGTCATATGCACACAGAACAGCTGGTCACGGGTTTGTCTTCCCTGTCAGTAGATCATTAACCTGTCTCAAGTAGTGTACGATGACCCCTCATTTGCATTGTTCTCAGTGAAATACCATCTTTTGGTATTTTTTCCATTAGTCCACTGTTGAAACAGTCCCACAATATGTTGCATCATCAAGATGATGTGGAAATAACACTTTGCTTCTTGAAAGTTCAATGTCTTGAAAACTTGACTGCTGACAAGCAAAACATTTTGGGACTGTGTCAACAGTGGACCAATGAAGAGCCAGAAACCGGATATGGACAAGAATCAAATTTGCATGTACGAGGATAAAAAATATTAACATTGAGATTGCATGAAATGGAGATAAAATGTGAATGTAAAGTGAGTATGCATTATTCCATTGTTCCAGAGAAGTTAACTGTAACCTGGTCAAACACTCCAGTCTCTTATCTGGATTTGGGCTACTTATACACCCACAGTGTTTAAGCTCAAGTTTGCATGCTTATCTCCTTGCCCTATAGCCGTGTCCTCCTGTGCCAAGCTTAACCCCAGAGTTATGCGAGTTCTTCCTCCTGACATTTAGTCCCAGGCAGCATGACTGACAGGTTACGCAGCCATTTAGAGGGGGAGGGACTCTTGATGGAGTGAGTTGAATTACAGTGGATGTGGGAGGACAAAGCGTCGTGTGGATGTGTTTTTAAACACTGACGTGAGGCTGGGGAAACGCTTTTGAATGACTTGTTACAGGTTCTGATGTGAAACTGTCTGACAATTACAACTGTGAAATGTTTGGCCTTTCCAGCTCCTCCACATGGGGCGTTGCTTGTTACAACATGCCTATCTACTGCATGTGCTCCATCCAGTTAGAGATCTACTGTGAACATTCATTTCAAAACTCCTGTTAACTGTTGATAATTCATTGTAGAACGTAATGACGTGATGAAGGGGAGAAAATGAAGATGATTGAGATTACCATATCAGTGTTCTATATCTATGATAATAACAACATAACAGAAATCAATAGTAAATCATCAATTATGTAATCGTTTCATTTCATTATAAAAATCAAAATAGAAGTAGATGTTTTACATTGTTGCTAATCGCCTTGGTTCATTTTACAGTACGACTCCTCAAGTATGACTCCTCAGTTGAGCCACGACCTGGCTGTTCTAAGCCTTAAGGACACACATCTCTTGTTGAATTCACATGACTGCCAAAGTCAAGGGGTATGAATACTTTCTGAGGGCACTGTAGGTCAATGAAGAACAATTAAGACACGTTCCCCTTTCTCTTTTTTTCTTTTTTTTTTAACCTTTATTTAACTAGGCAAGTCAGTTAAGAACAAATTCTTATTTTTAATGACGGCCTAGGAACAGTGGGTTAACTACCTGTTCAGGGGCAGAACGACAGATTTTTACCTTTATCGGGATTTGATCTAGCAACCTTTCGGTTACTGGTCCAATGCTCTAAGCACTAAAACCTCATGTCAAAAAAATGAGTTTGCTGTCAAAAGGCCTATGTAACGACTGTAGTAACTACACTGACAAATTCAGACCTGATAAATAGGCCTATGTAACGACTGTAGTAACTACACTGACAAATTCAGACCTGATAAATAGGCCTATGTAACGACTGTAGTAACTACACTGACAAATTCAGACCTGATAAATAGGCCTATGTAACGACTGTAGTAACTACACTGACAAATTCAGACCTGATAAATAGGCCTATGTAACGACTGTAGTAACTACACTGACAAATTCAGACCTGATAAATAGGCCTATGTAACGACTGTAGTAACTACACTGACAAATTCAGACCTGATAAATAGGCCTATGTAACGACTGTAGTAACTACACTGACAAAATCAGACCTGATAAATAGGCCTATGTAACGACTGTAGTAACTACACTGGCAAATTCAGACCTGATAAATAGGCCTATGTAACGACAGTAGTAACTACACTGACAAATTCAGACCTGATAAATAGGCCACTAGAACTGACACTAACTATCCTATGTAGTGTTGAGAAGTTTACATTAAATTAACAGAACTCATTTTATAACTTGTCAAGATGAAGAACACAAATGCATGATTCAGGGTCATGCTGACTCAGGATTCAAAGTAATTTGTAAACTGTTCTGAGCTACAAAGAATGAGGGGGAACAATGTGACGGCATCACTCAATAATTTAGGGCTGAGAAAAAAGTATGTAAACTACGTTATTCACCTGTAACGGCCTAGGAACAGTGGGTTAACTACCTGTTCAGGGGCAGAACGACAGATTTTTACCTTTATCGGGATTTGATCTAGCAACCTTTCGGTTACTGGTCCAATGCTCTAAGCACTAAAACCTCATGTCAAAAAAATGAGTTTGCTGTCAAAAGGCCTATGTAACGACTGTAGTAACTACACTGACAAATTCAGACCTGATAAATAGGCCTATGTAACGACTGTAGTAACTACACTGACAAATTCAGACCTGATAAATAGGCCTATGTAACGACTGTAGTAACTACACTGACAAATTCAGACCTGATAAATAGGCCTATGTAACGACTGTAGTAACTACACTGACAAATTCAGACCTGATAAATAGGCCTATGTAACGACTGTAGTAACTACACTGACAAATTCAGACCTGATAAATAGGCCTATGTAACGACTGTAGTAACTACACTGACAAATTCAGACCTGATAAATAGGCCTATGTAACGACTGTAGTAACTACACTGACAAAATCAGACCTGATAAATAGGCCTATGTAACGACTGTAGTAACTACACTGACAAATTCAGACCTGATAAATAGGCCTATGTAACGACAGTAGTAACTACACTGACAAATTCAGACCTGATAAATAGGCCACTAGAACTGACACTAACTATCCTATGTAGTGTTGAGAAGTTTACATTAAATTAACAGAACTCATTTTATAACTTGTCAAGATGAAGAACACAAATGCATGATTCAGGGTCATGCTGACTCAGGATTCAAAGTAATTTGTAAACTGTTCTGAGCTACAAAGAATGAGGGGGAACAATGTGACGGCATCACTCAATAATTTAGGGCTGAGAAAAAAGTATGTAAACTACGTTATTCACCTGTAATATGCCGTTATCAATTTATATTAGAACTGTAATTACCTTGTTAGATTCTTGAATGAGTCTCCTGACAACCTCTTTTATATGGGGCCCCTTGTTTTTGGGTGGGTGCGTATGAACGGATACTCGAGTGACACCTTTATAGAAACTAGTGCTGCCTGGCCAGCCGATGTCAAGCGGCGGGACATCCGTGTCCGACATCTGAGGCCAGTATGTGGAGTGGACCCCCGAGTCTGCATTGGACTCCTGAGCCTTTTCGTATTCGCCCTTCTCGGACTCACTATCGGAATCATATTCATCAAAAGTTTTTCGAATCCATTTAATCTCGCGGGCGGATAGAAAGTCTCTGACGTTGTCCTCTTTCAGTCGCATCTTGAACGCGCCATCACCGTTCTTCAATAGTTGCTCGAGCGCGGCTCGCTGCTCCTCGCAGTAGTAGAACTCTGCTTTGGATTCGGGTATCTTTTCGTTGACATGATCTTCGTCCATGCACAGAAGCTGAGACTCGGCCATAGCAGCGGTATCCGGAATTTTGCCAACCGTTAATTCTTCCTTCCCCCGCAGTTCTCCTTTGCATACACCTTTACCTGTAGGTGTTGGGTGCGTACTCAGGTGACGTTCAAGAAGTAGGGGGAGGAGTTCTAAACTGTTATAATCTGGTTCAAATGTCAAGTTTTATTGTCACGTGCACAAGAACAGTGAAATGGCTTTCTTGCAAACTCTTTCCCAACAATGCAGTAATCGATATAAGTAGTAGGTTTACTATAAAACAAGGAACAATAATCACAAAATAGCAAAGACGGCAGCCATACAGTACGGCGCCATCTTTGTGTGTGGTTGAGGTAATTCTTGCATGGAGAATGTGATTATTTTGAATTTCCATAAAGGCCAACCAAGAATTGAGTGGTGTCACGTAAAGCACATTCATACTGTAGTGTATAGGCTTGTAGGTTTAACATAGAACTCAATACAGATAAATTATCCTACATGATGTTGTAATGTCTAGCCAACTAAAATGAAATGACTCAAAGCAAAAACCAAAACAGTTCAATTCCAAATGTATTTATCAGACCCTGTGCTTCGGATACTTTTCTTGGATGCTCTGGTTCTGTGACATACATAAAAAAAAACATTTGGTCACAGGTCAGCAGTGTTGGGGAAGCTACTCTGAAAATATACAGTACCAGTCAAAGGTTTGGACACACCTACTCATTGCAGGGTTTTTATTTATTTCACTATTTTCTACATTGTAGAATAATAGTGAAGACATCAAAACTATGAAATAACACAAAGGGAATCATGTAGTAACCAAAAAAGTGTTAAAATAATAAAAATAGATTTGAGATTCTTCACACCTGGTTCCCTTTGCCTTGATGACAGGTTCGCACACTTGGCATTCTCTCAACCAGCTTCATGAGGTAGTCACCTGGAATGCATTTCACTTAACAGGTGTGCCTTGTAAAAAGTTAATTTGTGGAATTTCTTTCCTTCTCAATGTGTTTGAGCCAGTCAGTTGTGTTGTGACAAGGTAGGAGTGGTATACAGAATATAGCCTTATTTTGTAAAAGACCAAGTCCATATTATGGCATGAACAGCTCAAATAAGCAAAGAGAAATTACAGTTCATCATTACTTTGACAGGTCAGTCAATCCGGAAAATGTCAAGAACATTTAACGTTTCAGAGTGAAGGAAAAGCAGCCAACAAGTGCTCAGTGTCACGACTTCCGCCGAAGTTGGTCCCTCTCCTTGTTCGTGCGGTGTCGAAGTCACCGACCTTCTAGCCAACGCTGATCCTCTTTTCATTTTCCTTTGGTTTTGTCTTGTCTTCCATCACACTTGGTTCCAATCCCATCATTACATGTTGTGTATTTTACCCTCTGTTCCCCCTCATGTCCTTGTCGGTGATTGTTTATTGTGCACGTCTGTCCTGGTGTGCGTTGGGTTATGTACCCATTTATTTTATTATTCTGTTTTCCGGTGGGTTTTGTTAATAAACTGCACCGTTGGAAACACAGTTATTTCTCTCCTGCGTCTGACTTCTCTGCCGCCAGTTCGCACCCCTTACACTCAGCATATGTGGGAACTGCTTCAAGACTGTTGGAAAGGCATTACAGGTGAAGCTGGTTGAGAGAATGCCAAGAGTGTGCAAAGCTGTCATCTAGGCAAAGGGTGGCTACTTTGAAGAATCTAAAATACTTTTTTATTGCATACTACACGATTCAATATGTGTTATTTCATAGTTTTGATGTCTTCACTAGTATTCTACAATGTAGAAAATAGTACAAACTTTTGACTGGTACTGTAGGCTAGTTTACCAAGCCACCAATTACTTCACTCTGGAAGAAGTTAAGCTACACTAATGCTTCCCTTAAGGAAAATATAGTTTACTTAACTAAAGTTACTTTGAAACGTAGTTTACTACATCCACACTTGTTTGTGAAAAATTATCATATGTAAATCTGAAATGTCATAGACTACAAATTGCAAGACTAAATTCAAATCTAGGTAGTGTTTTCAGTAGTTAATTCATTTTTTTTTGCAATGTAACGCTGTAGTAATTGGATTAGGCAAATCTGATGCTGAAAAATAATGGAAACGATTGCCTACTTCACTCATATTTTACTTTATTTGAAATAAAAAGTAGTGTGTATTTCCAGTAGTTACTACAACGTTACATTGCAATTTTTTTTATATAACTACTGAAAACACTACCTAGATTGAATTTAGTTCAACTACCACTGAGCTACTGCAAAATGTAGTTAAATTACTAGTTGAATTACATGTAGTTCACTATTACCCAACACTGCAGGTCGGGAATATACTGTAGTTCTCAGTGTCAGATCAATAGAATATTTTTTTGAAAATACTGTCCCAACTACAACAAAAAAATACTTAAATACATGTAATTTTGTCTTAAAAACATTTAAATTAAATACTGAAGAATTCCTATGGAAGACTGCTTCTGAGGAGTGACAATATGGCCGACCGGTGGTTTCAAAGCATCTCATTGGCCAATACATAGCATCAGCAAGCCAGGGTTTATATACATCATTGTTTTAATTTAGACAGACACAAGCATACCCAAACTGACATTGTAAATTTGGTAGTTCACTAACAAGACATAATTTGCTATGGCGACCTTACAATTAAAAGCAAGCACTACAAACAATACAAAAAGGTAGCAATACAAAAAGTGTAATTCCATACAGTAAATGTGTGGCAGCATAGCTCCCAGTTTTCAACCTCCAATGGATATGACACTGTAGTTGGGTTGTGGAAGTTCCCTTACAAACAGGGGCGGACTTAATGATTTGGGTGGACAACATTTTGTTATGGGTTTTATAGTAAAGACATCATTTAACTGTAAAAAGAAATGACCTTTTAATGTGCCATTTTTGTTTAACCTGTAACCTTTATTTAACTAGGCAAGTCACTTAACAAATTCTTATTTACAATAACGGCCTACCAAAAGGCAAAAGGCCTCCTGTGGGGGCGGGGGCTGTGATTAAAATGAACACAAGTCATGATGTTTCCATCTGATTGTCAAACAATCACTTCTTAAAGTAGCATCCAAACAATTTCCTTCAATTTGCAAGTGACAAACTATCTCATTGGAGATGATCCGATTATCCTAGTGAGCCAAACAACGCCCCTGTCTTTCTATATGGTTCCAATGTATCTGATTCTGTCTGGCCAAAAAGCGTATGACATGCCATGCTCTGTTTGGCCAGATTGCATCAGATACATTGTCTACACATACATGTCTTCTGACTCGATGACAATGTCAGTATTACAAGCAGCACTTGTAGAAGAAATGGATTAACTTACAACATTTTTCTGTTAAATCTTCTTTCTTTCCTTTTATTTTCACTGGTTGCGTTAATTGCACATTTCTCTGCCCCGCTGTGAAAGCATCTCATTGATACAGCTTAATTACAATGAAAGTCAAATTTGCAATCATATCGCGTGAAACAATGCACAGGAACTCTGTCAAGGTGGAATAGTCCATTATTATAAACCAGTTGTGAGGTCTCATGCGGAGACATTATTGGGGAAAAGAAGAAGATTGCTAGTATTTTATTATTATGCCCAGCTCATAAGGCACCTTGATGATGTGAGGCCTGAGGCAATTGCCTCTTCTGCCTAATGGTAAGTCCGCCTCTGCTTATAAATCAATGTCATTTAGGTATGTCAATTGTTTCATGCTGAGCACCAGCTTTAAAATAAAAATAAATGTGTGAGCATATGTTATCAGAAATCATATGTGAACCAATTTATTTTTAGTCCTACAGTTTGGGCTGCTGAAGTTTCTGTGTGTTGCCTGACTCTTATCATCACAGTCCATATGATTGGAGAAGCCCAAAGAGCGACTTTTCTCTCTCTAAGCTTTCCTCATAATGGTGTGGTATAGTTGGCAGGGAACAGACCACTTTTATCCCGCAATCTTCCTTTCCACCACGATGGATCAGAGTGATCCAAAATGTCAATGACATCACCTGCACGGAAGCCAAGCTCGTCCCCTTCCTCCGCTGTGAAGTTGTACACTGCTTTCACCTGTATGACTGCCCTCTGGTACACACACACACACACACACACACACACACACACACACACACACACACACACGCACACGCACACACACACACACACACACACACACACACACACACACACACACACACACACACACACACACACCTGTGTTAGGTAATAGCTGGCCATAAGAACCAGTAATTTCAGAGGACATCAAGGATGAGCCCCCATTTACTGACTACAGTAGGCTTAATGTACCTGTGGATGAGGCATGGTTTCAGATGTCCTTTGGGGGGCTGGGAGAGAGGTTAGGGGGGTGTTTCTACCAGGGGTGCCTATGGTGTGAGCCCTCACCTCCATCCCAGGTCTCTTACTCTGGGGGAAGAGAGGAGAGAGGTTGAACTCAAGTCAGACTCTAACCTTTAAATCAACCTACAGCATGTCTCAGAATCACAGTAAAACATTACAAACCCGATGAAATCAAATAAAAGCAATGACATGGTTTTACATGACCATGGTACATAGCAGCTTCTGAAAAACCGACATGATTCAAAAGACTGCATTGTAGGTAGTGTAGGTTTGTACTTTGGGGTGAGTGGTGTTTACCTGCTGACTGTGAGGAAGGTCTGAGGCCCTGCGGTGTGACGTGGCTGCAGTAGGGGCCCCATAGCTCCTCTCCTCAGGTAGACTCCCCCTCTTCAACTGACAACAGAAGGATGTGGACAGGAAAGGGTTAATAAAGGCCCAGTGCAGTCAAAATGTCGTTTTTATATCCTATTGTACAACAGCTGATGAAACTAACAAAAACGTTTGATCAGTGTTATTTCCTGATAGTTGCTGGTTGAAAGTACAATCTACACAGGACCTTCTGTGTAGAGGTTTGATTTTCCATGGTGACATCACCATGCAGTACATTGGTTAATTGACCATTCTGGTGCAATAGCTCACTGATTTCAGTTCCTGTATGTGTGCTTGAGAATACAGAAGATACAGAAGAGTGGGAAGTCAAGAAAGGGAAGGAAGGCTTCACTAAAGAGTTGATTGAACTGAGATAATATACGGCTGAAATACCGGTTGGGGTGCAGATGGGCTCTGGTCATCCCGGCTACCGTCTCTAAGGTAGATGTCCCGTTGCTTGGAGATGGAGGTGTTCTTGTAGAAGTCCACCAGCTTGTTGAGGGAAGTGAATTTCTCTGACCACAGGAAGTAGTGGCCTTTGCTGTCCTTCATCACTTTGAAATGCTGCACGTCAAACTCATGTCTGAGGGGAAAGGTTTTATATATCAGTGAAGCATGTCACAACACAACATCTGGCCTCTTAGTCATACAGTACAATGCAGGTTTAGGGTCAATTCCAGTCAATTCAGGAAGTACACTGACATTTCAATTTAAATGATTTTCAATGAGGAAGATTTGGAATTTGAATTTGGTTTAGTGTCTGAATTAATTGGAATTGAAATGGAATTTACCCCAACCCTGGTTGACACTGCCTGGGACTATTTGTATATGTCATTTGTGTCGATTTGTGATAAGCATGCCCCTGTGAAGAAATTCAGAATCATTGGAAGGGACAATCCCTGGGTTTCAGATAACTTGGCAGAATTAATTAGAAAGAGAAATATCTCTTGGTTTCAAGCTAGACATACAAATGCTCCTGTTGACTGGGCCTCCTTCAGAGCGCTAAGAAACAAATACACAGTATTGATCAGGAAGTCCAAATCAGATTACTATTTAGATGCAGTCGATTAGATGAACCTAAACAACCCTACCAAGTTCTGGAAGCTAATCAGATCAGTGTCAGGTTCTAATGCATCCTCTGGCCTTCCTGACCATTTAATGATGGATTCTAATGAAGTGAAGGACAAAGCCGATGTTGTAGGGGTTTTAACAAGCACTTCATATCTGCTGGTTCAGTTTTTGATAATGGTGGGCCCAGGCCTCTAATGTAAGCTCTGTTACAGTCAACTATGATATAGGCCCTCATGTGAACCATTTGATCTTTGAGCCTGTTTCTTATACTGAGGTCTATAAAGCACTAAAGGCAATAGACACTAAAAAGTATGCAGGTCCAGACAACTTGGATCCCTACCTCTTAAAGATAGCAGCTGGTATTATTACTGAACCTGTGGCTCACATTTTCAACTTGAGTCTCTTGTCTCTTGACCAATTCCATACCCGGCATTTGGAAATCAGCTTATGTCCTCCCGCTGCTAAAGGGTGGAGATCTCTCAGATGCTAAAAACTATGGTTCTATCTCTAAACTCACTATCCTGGCCAAAGTCTATGAATCCCTAGTGAACTCACAGTTAAAAAACATCTTAATTGAAAATAACATACTGAGCAGGGTTCAGTCTGGCTTTAGATTGGGGCACAGCACCACAACTGCAACTATGGCAGTGGCAAATAACATCATTAATGCACTTGATAAAAAGCAATATTGTGCTGCTCTCTTTGTGGATTTAGCAAAGGCCTTTGATTCAGTTGACCATTAATTGTTGCTAGCTAGACTCAGAAACATTGGTCTCAGTGAAGGGGCAGTAAATTGGTTTAGGAACTATCTTTCTGACAGAACACAATGTGTATATACTGACAATCACAAGTCTAGCTTTCTAGAGATTAATAGAGGTGTGCCTCAGGGTTCCATTTTAGCTCCTGTGTTGTTCTCAATTTTTATTAACGATTTTGGAAATGGGATGCAACCAGCAAAGTTACATCTATATGCAGATAATACAGTCATATATTCATGTGCTCCTTCTCTGGTTCAGGCTGTTGAAGAGCTCCAGACTGCTTTTCAGTCACTGCAGGCCTCCCTTTATGGTCTCAAACTAGTCTTGAATGTACAAAAAACTAAATTCATCACCTTTACAGGAGCTAAAACTCTGCCAGAGAACGTTAGCATTGTCACATCTGGTGGCTTATCCATTGAAAAAGTGTCATCCTACAAACACCTAGGTATTTGATTGGATGACAAGTTGTCCTTTAACGTTCATGAGGATAATCTTGTGACAAAGCTTAAATTGAAATAAGGCTTGCTTCCCGCTTATGGCTAGAAAGAAGCTTGTTCAAGCTATTTTTATCTCTGTCATTGATTATGGTGACTTGTTGTATATGCATGCAGCCTCCTCCGTCTTACAGAGACTGGACTCTGTTTATCATGCATCCTTGCGCTTTTTTACAAATGCCAAGTCACTCACCCACCATTGGTAGGTTGGACCTCACTTTACATGCGCAGAAAGATACATTCGTATGTTTTCATCTACAAAACCCTTTTGGGTAAACTCCCTCTTTACCTCTGTAGTCTGGTCTCCTTCACCACCAGCAGTTACCATACCCGGTCTGCTAGGTGGTTGCTACTTAAAGTCCCCAGGACATTCACAGTATTAGGCAAGACTGCCTTCTCTTTTTGTGCACTAGACACATGGAATAATCTACAATCCATGTTTCATCTAGATATGTAGTGCCACTGAATGGAATAGTCTACAATCCATGTTTCATCTAGATATGTAGTGCCACTGAATGAATTTAAAATATTGATGGGAGACTTTTTTAGGCTGGATCATGTTGTTTTAATTCTGTAATGTATTGAATGTTGCTGCCTTCTTGGCCAGGTCTCCCTTGAAAAAGAGACTCTGGGTCTCAATGGGCTTATCCTGGTTAAATAAAGTTTAAATAAACAATGATAGGATGTGATGAGTTATGATTCAAACAATTTAGTTGTGTCCTGTCCTATTCCATAAATCCAAAGTCAACTGTTTCTCTGGTGCAGTACTTTCATTGTCCCCTGCTGGCTTATGTTAGATATTGCAAGGAAAAGCTGTACCAATAATATCAAGTATAGCCTACAGAAACTGAATTCTTCCCCTGGCTCATAGACATTTCATAAGAAATGTAGTTTTGTAATCAGTGAGTTAGCTCCCTGTAATATCCTGGCCTGAAACTACACCCACCCACCTGACAGAGATGGAGAATTCTCCAGGGGAGCTCTGACTGCCACGGATCAAGAATCCCCCCACCTCCCTAGACATCAGGAGCTCCTCAGCAGAGCTGCGGCTTGCCGTCTCCTTGAACCAGCTGGACAGAGAGAGATACAGTATACAGATGTGGCTATACTGTACTTACTTTAAGCATACAAACTCATGTTGTATGTGTGTGTTCAAATACATTTTATGGATGAGAATGACTAAACCTTAACTTTATTTCACCTTGGGATTTGTCTCTCAATGTAGTTTTGGGGCACAAAGCCTTCCTGTCCATGCAGCTCTGCCTTAAACCACTCATCTTGACTACCTAGAATCTGATTAGGGAACAAAGATATACAAAAACAACAGATCTCACTGTTTCGGTTTAATATTACAGCAGAATACAACAGTAGAACTTTGTGTGCAGAATTTAGGAATTAGATTAGTGGAATGTGTCTTTAAAGCCAAGTCCCACACTCAGTTGTACTACTCCCATTCTTTAGTCTTACTATGGCACGCTGTTCTGAATTGTAATGTGTCTCCTCCCATTCTCAGGTCATACTCACTTTCAGGATGTCTCCCTTTCGGAAGCTCAGCTCATCCTCAGCCGTAGCATTAAACTCGTACTTTCCTCTGGCTTCCATGGCGAGCGGTGGAAGGGTCAAAGAGTTGGAATAGGGATGCAGAAGGACTGCAGTCGGTCTATGGAATGAGATGAGTCAGGGAGAGTTGTGGGTTGGTAGTTTCAAAGTAAGCCAACTATACAGTGCAGTCAAACATGTTATTTCCTATGTTTTAGATATATTTCGACACTGAGGTTGGAATAATATTGTGTATTTGTGAAAATGATGATACGTAGTCTATAGCTTACTATTTTAATTGAGACTACACACATGATGCATAGTCTATAGCTTACTATTTTAATTGAGACTACACACACACCTGATCATAGCCACAGGAAGTATGGGTGCTGAGAGTGCTGCAGCACCCCCTAAAAACAATAATTATTTAAAAATGCAAAAAACAATGTTTTACTAGTCCTGTATGAAAGACCAATACAGCTGTCTGTAGCATTTTCAAAAACATATTCTCATCCCCAAAATTGTCTGTCTGATCGCCAGCTTCCACCTGCAGCATGAACAATTATAACCGCGCCTCAATGATCTCTGTCAGACCGGCAGCCCTCTACCTCTTTGCCAATAACAGCTACAGTTTTCAGTTTTCTCCTCCTCACTCAGACTACTCCCAGAGAGTCCTAGCCTACTTCTAGCTAAGAAGCTATTTTTGTTTCTTTTTGACCATTTTAATTGAAAAAAATCCCAGTAAGGTACTTAATTGTTAATCAGAAATGATTTGATATTGAGATGAAAATGGCTGCATTAGACATTTAAGTCCTTAGCTCCTATATGCTCCTTTAAGGAACATAGGCCTACAAATAACTGCACTGTTTAAACAGCTTACAGCAGGTATACTTGTATTTTAGGTCGATATTGCCAGTAACTTAACTCTGGAGGGGTAATTCTGCTAAGGTGGTGCAGTGGTGGTTTGCAAAATACAATTGTTACCAGCCTAGACTAGACTATGCTGTACATTCTGTAATCTGTGAATATTGCACCTGGGGCTGTAACAACCAGTGCATGGGGAAATACATTCAGTGGGATAAAACGCAAAAAAAAAAAATTGAAATGGAGGAGATGACATGAGAGGAGTTGTGCAATAAGAACACAGATTTAGTTTCAAAATCCTTTGGTTCAGTTGTATCCTTCTGAACACAACCCTAAGTATAACTTTAGATAAATATATCCCATTCCTAGCTATGAAGTTTAGATATGGAAAATGAGAAATAAAGAAATGGGGAAACTGGAAAATCATTTAAAATGGAAGCAAAACAGAGAAAAGTTGTCTGAGCCAGACACTTCCCCTTACCTTCTGTCACGAAGCTGAGGAGAGAACAATTCTTGTTTCGGTAGTTCGTAGCATTCACCATGTGGTAATGTTTACCTACGGGATACATAAACAGACATGAGCATGGAGGAACAGGCAGAAGAGCGAGTCAGAGGAGGACAAACAACATCAGGAGCTGTCCATTTCCCCTTTCAATTAAGTAAAAAAAAAAAACGGTGTAATTTTTAGAGATTGAAATCTCATGATGGTAATTATCTTTGATGTTCAATTTGCTGCTCTCCCACGTGTGTGTGGTTGAAGGGGGGTCTGCAGTGTATGCTCCAAAATCACATACATTATCCATCCCCAGAACCATAGATACACACAAGATTACATACAATTTCATAAATATATCCCTACCTCTCTACCTATTCAGCCATCAGACACCGGAGGGAGCCAATACCAGCGCTGTAGTATCAGCTTCTATTGCTCACCACGGCTCCAATCCTATACCCTGATTAAAACTCCTACTCTGCAGTAAAATACCCCTACTGTTCCCCCTCTCTGTCTTATTCAGAGCGGATATGAGTGAGGGTAGATAGATGATAATGAGAATCATTCACAGAGCTCTACTAAGCCGGATGGAAGGCCTCATAAACAAGATGAGGACAACTGAAGATGAAATTCAATTACATGTAGAAAGTTGTTTTAACTCTGTGTGTTTCTGTCAAACCCAGATGTATCTCTTTCTCTCCCTTTTTTTTTACCAGACAGGAACTATTCATTAAACCAGAAGAGGAGACTCTCCTCTGTCTCCCTCTCTAAAGTCAACACAACATATTCACTTATTGATAGTAATAGCTCACATATCAGTTTAATAGAATTGTTTTATTTAAATGTAACCTTTATTTAACTAGGCAAGTCAGTTAAGAACAAATTACTATTTACAATGACGGCCTACTCTGGCCAAATCCGGATGACGCTGGGACAATTGTGCGCCGCCCTATGGGACTCCCAATCACTGCCAGATGTGATACAGCCTGGATTCGAACCAGGTACTATAGTGACACCTCTTGCACTGAGATGCAGTGCTTCAGACTGCTGTGCCACTCGGTAGCCCACATATGATAACAATAGTATTTTTTCTTGGGGGTGCAAGGAGAAGGTCAAGGGATATCACCACACATTCCATTGACATAAATTCAACAAATTGTTTAATCTAAATTATTCCCACTTCAGTTGAACCATGTGTGTACACAGAAACGCACTCAATCTGTGTTATTTAACTCCTTCGCTCCATAAAACCATGTACCGTAAACACAGTAAAACATGCATGCAGCCAAACAAGCACTTCAGTTTTAAATCACTTGCCTCACCGAATGGCTCTAATGTTTAACTAATGAAGTGAACCTCCTGATTCCATTGCAGATTAGCCCTCATAAACATTATCAATATAACTCTTACTTTTGATTTTAGATAAAACATATCCCAGCAGCTTGCTGAAAAAGCATATACATAAACTGCATACATCCAACAAATCTCAAAATACTGTCAACTGCACTGACGAGAGAGATATAGTAAGGTAAGACACTACACTGACGAGAGAGATATAGTAAGGTAAGACACTACACTGACGAGAGAGATATAGTAAGGTAAGACACTACACTGACAAGAGAGATATAGGAAGGTAAGACACTACACTGACAAGAGAGATATAGTAAGGTAAGACACTACACTGACGAGAGAGATATAGTAAGTGTCATGACTGTCCTGATCAGGTCAGGTTACAGGAGACCACAACCCTACAGATTATCTCTCAACGCCAACAGAGGAGGAGAGATCTAGGGGTCTGAAGATGTAGGGGTTTTATGACCCCTCACACCCCTGGTAAATCTCAGGCCACAGACAAATTCCTTTGTCCTGTTACTATGGAGAACCAGCCTCAGAACATTAAACATGAAATAAAGGGACTTTGGAACAATGGTTTCCGTCAGCCACAAAGGTGGTAGATGGAATATGAAAATGTATGTAATTTTTGTTTTGTTATTAAAGGTTAATAGATGACGTTATTATGAAAACATTGTAACGTGAAGAGCTTTCCTAGTATATGTTTGATGTTTATACATTGTACGTTGTGTGGAAAATGTCCAAATCAAAGGGAATGTTTTGGTAAAGATGAAATGTTAAGTTAGTTGTCTAAAATTGGATTTGAAAAAAACCTAGACCTTGCTCTTAACTTGGTATGCCCAGAGAATTGCCCTAAATGCGATTACACCCACTTCTGACCCAAGGTTATAAAACCTGTGAGTAAAGAATTAACAGAAGACTACGTGACCCAAGCTGCAGCCAAGGTCTAAAAAGTAAACGAACCCAGAACGCAACACAAGTTTGAAAACAAATAAATATTTTTCTACCCAAGCTACGGATAAGTAGCTGTGTCTAAGCAGGTGAATTCAAGCCGGACCCCCTTAGCATCCAATCCCAGCGAATCGTGGTATCTAAAAGGTTTCATTCCTATGCTGTGAACTCTGAGCTACAGAGCTGTCTGTCCTCAGAAGACCCCTTCCAGAGCAAGGTTGAGGGAACAGACTCCTAAGCCAAAAGGACACTGACATCGTGAGGACGACCAGAAAGGTGCGCTGGAGAAGTGCGTCATCGAGCAGCCTGAACGGAACCCTGAACGGTCCACGCAGAGAATCCTCAGAGGTCTACCCCACGTAATTACATCATTATATTCTGACCCATAAGAGCGGCAGTTTGGGGCAAGGCTAGGGTTAGAATAGCATATCTGACAAATTCACCCAAATGTATATTTCTCTCGTGTACTTTCTTTTTCCTCTCTCTCTTTGAAATCCCCATTTTGGGTAACATGCGCCATAGTGTGTTGGCCCGTTATACTAAGTTCTAGTCAATAGCCTATAATGTGTTTTGTCTATGTGTATCTTTTATCATCATTTTAGATTTTTGTAAATAAATATTAAACTAAGATTGGTGTGGTACGAACTCATTGGTGAGACCCGAGTCCGTGCAGATTCACGGACTGTACAACGTTCAGAACAAGATTGTAGAGGTAACTGGTTAATTAGAGGCTGTTGTAAAATCGATATTCTGATGTTTTTTGCGTTAATTTGGGAAATAGAAACTCAATAAAAACTTATTTTCCCATGGTGCCCCAGGTTAATGAGTTAATAATTGCTTGATTCAGTTAATCACGCAATTAGAAACATTTAATCATTCGATGAACAACAGTCGTCACATTAACTAATACAATGTCGCGACATAAGGTAAGACTGACGAGAGAGATATAGTAAGATAAGACACTACACTGACCACCACAAAACCCCTTACCCCAATGAGCATAAACCACTGATAAAATCTTTGCAAAAAACACTGGTCAAATACATCCCACAAACCACTTAATCATTCTGCTGTCAGGACAATTCTGCTATTAGACAGCCGTGAACACACACACACACACACACACACACACACACACACACACACACACACACACACACACACACACACACACACACACACACAGACAGACAGACAGAACCTTGTTGTTGTCACTCTAGAGCCCTCAAACTCAACTCTGGACATCAAAGCCAGTTCCACTGCATTTGTTTATTGTTCCCCTCTAATTAAGGACGGATTTAGACCTGGGCCACCAGGTGTGTGCAATTAATTATCAGGTAGAACAGAAAACCAGCAGGCTACGGACCTCACAGGGTAAGAGTTGAGTGCTCTAGAACAGGTATTTGTACAAGCAATGCCGTCGGGGGTACGCCAAATTAAAATGTGATTCACATTTTTTTTAAATAATAATAATAATATTTGTTTTTCTTCACATTTTCAAACAGTCCATTTATATTTTCCAACGGGGCTATACATTTGGGTGAAGATTTTTTATTGCCTGATTAGCCTCGTTTCACTGCCAAAAATAAAATTAAACCATCTAGTGTTCAGTGAAATAACAACACAATGTCAAATACAGGTAGCCTAGACAAATAATTAACATCCAATCACATTAACTGTCACTCTCTCGCTGGAATTCCACTAACGGTCCATATGTAGCCAAACGTAGCTGCTGCTCATATTGGTATCTGTACTTATGGTGCAAAAGCCTTGACAAGGAGACATAGTGGAGTGGTAACGCACATGCAAGCAGTTGCTTCAGATGCCACTTGGGTACACTGTAGCATCCACTGAGAGGCTCTTGCTGCCAAGGGAATGCCTGACAGCTTGAAAGACATTTTG
Organism: Oncorhynchus mykiss; assembly: GCF_013265735.2. NCBI lineage: Eukaryota > Metazoa > Chordata > Actinopteri > Salmoniformes > Salmonidae > Oncorhynchus > Oncorhynchus mykiss. The sequence goes on along the minus strand of NC_048576.1, from coordinate 80,842,974 downwards.
GGCACTACAGTCAAAATGGTTAACTTTGTTAAAGCAAGGCCCCTGAACTCTTGTGTATTTGCTGCACTATGCAATGATATGGGCAGCGACCATGTAACGCTTTTACAATATACAGAAGTGTGCTGGTAATCAAGGGGCAAAGTATTGACACGTTTTTTAAATTGAGAGACGAGCTTAAAGTTTTCTTTACTGACAATAATTTTCACTTGTCTGACCGCTTGCATGATGATGAGTTTCTCACATGACTGGCCCATCAGGGTGATGTTTTTTCTCACCTGAATGATCTGAACCTAGGATTACAGGAACACTCTGCAACTATATTCAATGCGCAGGACAAAATTGAGGCTATGATTAAGAAGTTGGAGCTCTTCTCTGTTTGCATTAACAAGGACAACACAGGTCTTTCCATCATTGTATGATTTTTTGAGTGCAAATGAACTCAAGCTTACGGACAATGTTAAATGTGATATAGCGAAGCACCTGAGTGAGTTGGATGCGTAATTATGCAGGTACTGGATGACACAAACAACTGGATTCGTTATCCCTTTCATACCCAGCCTCCAGTCCACTTACCGATATCTGAACAAGAGTGCCTCATCGAAATTGCAACAAGTGGCTCTGTGAAAATGTTATTTAATCAGAAGCCACTGCCAGATTTCTGGATTGGGCTGTGCTCAGGGTATCCTGCCTTGGCAAATCACGCGGTTAAGACACTGATGCCCTTTGCAACCACGTACCTATGTGAGAGTGGATTCTCAGCCCTCGCTAGACTGTGTGTGGGAAAGGATTTAAGACTGAACTCTCTCCAATGCAACCCACCATTGCAGAGTTATGTGCATCCTTTCAAGAACACCTTTCTCATCAACCTGTGGTGAGTTATTGACAATTTTCGATTAACAAATAAGGTTTTATATGTAAGATGGTTAAATAAAGAGATAAATTATATTATTATTTGTGCTCTGGTCCTATAAGAGCTCTTTGTCACTTCCCACAAACTGGGTTGTGACAAAAACTCACACTCATTCTTATGTTAGATAAATGTATCGTATAGTGTGTGTGTGGCAGGCTTACGATGATGGCAAAAAACAACATTGTAGAGTGCGCTGACCCTGGTGCTAGAGGGGGTACGCAGCTGGAGGTTGAATGTTTGAAGGGGTACGGGACTATAAAACGTTTGGGAACCACTGCTCTAGAGGATGGAAGTCTCAAACATGTAAAACAGTAACAAAACAGTAGCCGAGTCCCCTGGGAAGAGACAGTGCAGAGCAGAGGGGATCTACTCTAGTAACATGTCACCAGTGAGGTGGGCCAGGGGCATGTTGGCAATGTGCCAACGTCCCTAGAGCTCCCCTGGTACGGTGACCTGGGTGAAGGGGATATTTCCAGTGGTTTCAACTCTCACTGCCCACATTCATTTTAGCTGGATTTTTTCTGCTCCCAACTGTTTTTTTCTTAGCACTTTTGTTCCTCTTCAACAGCCCAGTCGGTTGTTATATAGTCTTGTGGGGCCAAACATTTGACCATTAGTCAAAGAAATAGGATTATGATGTCTTAAACAGATATCTTTATTAAATAACAGACATTGTAGAAGTGGTAAGATCTATTACGGAGTAGCGTGCATCATTTTCTTTGTTGGAAATGTTAGAAACGGTAAGTTTTATAATTAAGGATTTACATTATGCAAAGCCTAACTATGTGAAGGCGCTAAACATTTCTCTACACTTCACCAATCAGAGATTAGTGAGGAATGTGCAGAATGTGTTTTTGAGAGTAACTATGACATCCAACTACCCAGCACTGAGGAGAACAGCACTAGACAATACTGCATTACCATTTATAAATATCCATCCATTCTCAATTATGGGAAATCCAAATTCAACAAGTTCTATATATTTTAGTAAACAACAATTTACCACCATGTAAAGCATTGAAAGATCCAGTGATACTGTACTGTTTGTGATCTATTTGACACACCATAGTAGCTCACACTATGTCAATTAGACTGACATGGCTAGCCTACTATGATTGAATCGAGGACCTTGTTTTAGCAAAAAAAACAACCCCGAAAAAACATGAACTTATAAAGCTTGCTCAATAGTGCACCTGTCCTCTTCAGTGGCTTTCTATTTTAACTGAGTTTCATGTAAAAAAAAAACACATTATGAACATACTTCCTCATCACATAAATACAACTATTGTTGAACTTATCTCCTACTACTTATACATTACCACATCCCAGAGGAGAAGCTATATGAGGAAAAAACGTTCAAACAAAAAGCTATTTCAAAATACCTTTCACATCACCATGGCATGGGCAGGGGGACTATCTGTAAAGTTAGTTTTCAAATAATTTAGCAATAATGAAAATATTTCAACTGTTAGGTCAAACATAATATCCTTGTTGTTATATGTTTATAATAGCATTGCATAATATGGTAACAAGTTGTCTCATAGCCTACTTATGTGCTCCAGAACTATATTGCATATCCTTTTCACCAATGTCTGTGGACAACTGTTGGTTACTGGGGACAGTTATTGATTGTATCAAACAGGTAGTTAAAGTTCTCTATGTGGCACTTATTTCAATTTCAGAATATAAAAGATTTCAAACAAATTATAGGGATACCACTCTTGAGAGAGAGACAGTTTTCTAACCATTAAAGAGCAATGATTCACAATTCAGATGAGAGGAAGCTGACTAATTATTATAATTAATTACATTACAGAAAAAGTGGAGTGGGTATGACTGTAACAGCTGTTCATAAGATTAGAGCAGTGTCTTCAAGCCAGCATGACATTATAAGAGGTTTGGTCATTTTGGTGATATGATTTGGCTACCCATATAACAGTGGGTATATTACATTTGCATTTATGGTTACATCACGTATGTAAGAATAATCTAGCTTTCTTCAAATGGGTAAACTGTATATTGCAAAATTATATTTACCTTTATCTCATGTAAAGAGCCACGCGTTGACAGTCACAAGAGGCCGGGAAATTTACGCAGTCAGACAGGGCTTTGCCTACTAGATCATAATTTCAGTCAAAATTTCGCAAGTTCGCATCAAAAGGAAAACGTCATATTCGTAAAATCATAAAGGTTAAATAAAACAAATCCGTTAAAGACTGTTTACTTCCGCGTCCTTTCATTGAAGTATAACAAAGCCGAGACTTTCGAGTTCCCTCTCCAACACGCACAATAGAAGAAAGTCCCACCGCGGAGATGAACCAGTTACTTGCACTTGGTTAGTGACCGCCTCTTTTCAAAAGGAACTTTTGGACTTTACCTCAAAAATGCTGATGAATAGAACAGATAATTTTCATAATGTGACAATAAATAATAAAGGCGTATGCACTTGGTTAGATACCGCCCCTTTTCAAAATGAACTTTTGTACTTGACCACAAACATTCTGAGGCACTGCATCTCAGTGCAAGAGGCATCACTACAGTCCCTGGTTCGAATCCAGGCTGTATCACATCCGGCCGTGATTGGGAAGTCCCATAGGGAGGCGCACAATTGGCCCAGCGTCGTCCGGGTTTGGCCGGGGTAGGCCGTCATTGTAAATAAGTTCTTAACTGATAATTTGTTCTTAACTGATTTTCCTAGTTAAATAAAGATTAAATAAAATAAAAATACATTTAAATGAATAATGTGACAATATGTAATGAAGGCTTATTGCATGAGATGAAACATTATGATTTACACAAGCAAACACACACACAGTATAGACTTTATTCCTGTGATCTTCCATGTGTCTTTCGGATAGGCAAATTAATGCTCCTTGGCATCATCTTGAACATGTCCAAATGTTTCACATTCTTTCAGATGGCATGCATGAAGATCTCATTGGAAATGGGCTTCCCACGATAAAACATTGACACTCCTCAAACAAACTAAACTGAAGTTATCGAGCTCTATTTCAGTAACCTACTGTCTTTCTATGACAGATCATATAGGCTAATTCCTGTCTATATCAACACATATCAAAACATATCAATGTAGGCTTTCAAACCAATATAAGTTATATAATTCAGCCTGCATTATACAGTTAATGGAAACAGATGGCTTTGGAATTTGGTTATATAAAGTTATCTACAGTCCTCATATTTCTCTTTAGAAAAATGCATGTTTGGTGTGTTTTTTTGGGCTATACATTCATAACACATGCTGCTGACCATCATTATAGAGAGCAAGCAGGGAGTTTACTCCATGCAAAGAGGCTGAGGGATAGATAGTGTAGCTCTGCCGAAGGTGGCAGGTGGTACCTTAATTGGGGAGGATGGGCTCTTAATAATGGCTGGAACGGAATAATGGAATGGTATAAAACACATGCTTTCTGTCCTCCACTTAGCAGTCTCTTGTGCAAGCCTTCACATGTTGCTAACTAAAGCTGCAGTCTGTGACAGGAAGTCAAACCCGTAGAGATTACAGCGTGGTTTCACTCTCAATTTTTTCTAGTTCAATATTATTTCTTGCTGACTCTAAAACTTGGTCCACTTGATGTTCTAGATGTAAATGACAAGTTATTTTTCACAGAGTAGAAATGACTATTCAAACTCCTCTTTTATTTTCTTCACACCAGTTGTAGTAAAGTTGAACTAAAGATCACCAGATTAAGTCAGCATAGTTGGCAATGAAATTCCACATAATATTGTTCAACTGTGACAGCAGCAGAGGACGGAATGTGAATGGACAGCAGAGTAAACATGACATTCAGTTGACATGGGGAAGTAATGTGTAAGCCCCCAGGGTTCAGTCTATAGCTGCACCTGCAGGCCCTCAGCTTAGCACGATTCAACCCTCAGAGCCAGAGCAGCAACAGGGGGAAAGTTTTGGACTAAGTAGTATAGATGATCTTTCTCTTTCAAACATCTGGCTTGAACTGTAAGTTTATGATAAACTGCACAACCTCTTTCTATAGTGACAACGGTGTATTGCACTGGAAGTGTGAAAATCTATAGTGACAGCCTTCCATTTAACTGTAGTTAACAATTTACAATTTGCAATGTTACAGTGCTTACGACAGCACCTAGTACAATGTCAACACAACATAATGAAGTGATAGAGAGAAAGAGGTGTGTCAGCATAATTTATTGCTAGGCAGGCAGGGTATAAATGTCCTGTTGTAATCGGACATATTTCTATTCACTTTTGCTAATGTTAAGAATATAATCAAATGTGAAACAATACTCAACAACACAAATAGTTAATAAAAAATAAACAACATAATCAAGGATTTAGTGCATATCAATGTCCTTCCAATTAATGGATTTGATGAAAACATCCAGCTGAACAAAACATGTAGGCCTACAGTAGATTTATGGAGAAGGGAATACTCTCCCATTTATTTACAGAGCTTTTGGTTTATATTTAAGCAATAAGGCCCGAGGGGGTGTTGTATATGGCCAATATACCACGGCTAAGGGCTGTTCTTAAGCACGACGCAATGCAGAGTGCCTGGATACAGCCCTTAGCTATGGTATATTGGCCATATACCACAAATCCCAGAGGTGCCTTAATGCTATTATAAACTGGTTACCAATGTAATTAGAGCAGTAAAAATGAATGTTTTGCCATACCCGTGAAATACCACGGTTGTCAGCCAATCAGCATTCAGGGCTCGAACCACCCAGTTTATAAAGCATTTTTTATCACTCTGCAGTAACAACATAATTAAACTATGGTCCCTGCAGGTTCGTCCAAAGCTTCTATGATGAGCAATATATCCAGTATATGGGAAATGTAATATTTTCTTCAAAAAATGTTTGTTTGTACTGATAATACATATTCTTACTTGAAAAAAATCTACAGCATTCTACGGAAATGCCAAACTCATTTTATGAAACGGGAACAAAAAGGGAACAAAAAAGGGAACAAAAAAATCATTTAAAATACCAGCATACTTTAAATGAATGCTTAGCTTGCTTTTACTATTTCAAAGCTATTAAGGCCGCGATTCAGACCAAACAGTGTTGAGTCTATTGCAAAATTCCTATTAAAGCTGCCTCTCTAAGAACCTTTCATCATCACACTCACATACTTTCAGTGGTGTGAAGTACTTATGTGAAAATACTTGAATGTACTACATAAGTGTATTTGTTTTGTATCTTTACTTTTACTCAAGAATGACATTTGGGTACTCTTTCCATCACTGAATACTTTACATGAGTGGTTCTTAAAAGGAGGAAGATTTCATTGGGATTTTGCAATAGACTCAACACTGTTTGTCCTGAATCCCCAGCCTAACTATGTCAGCAAACCAGCCAAACCTCATCTACAGCTGCAGGTTCCACACTCACTCACATCCGTTTGTGACCAACCAGCGGCGTAGTGAGTGTTTGTGTGTGTGTGTGTGTGTGTGTGCACGCGTGCACGTGCATGTGTGATTGTGTGTGTGTGTGACACCAGTGTCAGACACTTTCTGGTCATGAAATTATTTTAGCCACTAGATGGGGCCCTAAGCATAGAGCAAGAATGCCAAGAAGATCATCTAAGTTGGTGCAGTACATGTACAGCAGAGGAGGCTGGTGGGATGAGCTATAGGAGGACAGGCTCATTGTACTGGCTGGAATGGAATATAAGGAACAGGTAAAACATGTGGTTTACATATGTTGATGTGTTTGATACTTTGCATATGTTTGCGCCCATCCAGGAAGATAGATGACTCCTCATGGATATAACCCATTTTACATGGACATTGCCATTGAGGGCTTCCACCATTTTAAAGTAGTCAACTGGGTAGGAATTCCTATGAGTTGGGAGGAATCAGCCAAGGAAGAAGAAGAAGAAGACAATGTACTACTTTAAAATGGAGATAGCCTCAATTGAGCTGCCCATGCTGTCCCATACGTTATAATGGCACAGATACAAAGATGTGTCCTATAGCTAGCTCTATCCGTGCTCCTTTACTCAGTTCATCGCATTTTCAAATCCCTCCCCACAACTCTCCCATGCGCGAAATGAGCAATGACGTCAGGGTAGTAACTCCAGCACCACTTTTCAAACAGGTTGCATTCTACCAGACTATCAGTGTTGGGCACTGAACTGTTGAATGCGCCTAACGGGATAAGGAGAGATGGCATGGAGCAGACAGGTCAAGAATCGCAGGGTGCTTCGAATAACACATAGTCTAGTTAAGTATCTGAAATTGATCATTTATTAGAAGTAATTCACATTGGATGTATTTATTTATTTTTAGAAGATACTTTTTTTTAAAACTAGCGCTCGTGTAGCTGTCCCGAACGTGGATACATTGTATCTGATTCTGACCAACTAACTTCTGTTCATGAAAACAATTTAGCAACAATTGTATCGAACGGATTACAGTCGTATTTTGTGTTTCCTGATATTGTTGAGTTGGAAATTCGGAATATAACTGTAATTTGAAAGCGAGTGTATTTTGGAAGATGCCTGATGTCTAATGCCACTGGACGAGAATACATTTTCTCCACGTCGTGCTTCTTTACGAAAACTTGTCAGAGTTAGTTTACAAACTGCCTGAACTGACAAATTCCTAGTTGGCTTCATCACCACGAGAAAGTGTGGATTCCAGTGTCAAATACCACAATGGACTGAGTATATTTGTCACAAATAGTTTATTTTGAGAATAGTGCCTTACCGTGCTTTCTAGGGAGCACTTTGACCTATAATATAGCCTACATCTGAACTAAGTCGTGATGATTTCGGAGGAACGGAGTAGTCACGTATCCAAACAAGCCCTCAACTTTCCAGTGGGCCTATTGATCCGCTCGCCAAAGAAGAGCCTGGCAAAGCTGGGGAGGAATCCAAGCAATGGATCCCTGCAGTAAGTCATTTATATCCAGTGTGTCTACTTTGCAGAATAGGATTTCAGTTTTGTTACATGCAGCTGCCTGGGATTTTGTATATTCAAATGGAGGTATGGCCTTCAATAGAAATATAATTTATTTGTAGAGAGGTGCTCGAAATACTGTCCTCTTATTAATTACCCATTAATTTTGTGTCCTCTCTTGAACTCTCACTTTCATTTACATCTTTGCCTTGCTCTCTCTGTTTCACTCTGTCACTATCTATGTCTCTGTCTCTTATTTCTCTCTCTCTCTCTCTGTCTCTCCATCTACCCATCCATTTCTCCCTCTCTCAGGTCCAACACCTCGGATGGCACCACCCATTCAGCAGAGAGTACAGGCGTGAGGCAGCCGGCCAAGAACAAAATCCGCCGCCACAACAACAGACTGTCGACGGTGTTCAACCGGAGCCCCCTCCTGCGGGGAGACAGTGGACAGGGGCATGTCCCAGATGGCAGGAGCATGGCGGGGGACATGCAGGCTGCAGATGACCCTGCTGAGCTGTCCAGTCAGATGTCTGCCCCAGGTATCCTAAGGATCTTTGGCAGCGACATCTGCCAGGGAACCAACTACAAGAGTGTGCTGGCCACGACTCGCTCCAGTGCCAAGGAACTTGTCAAAGAGGCCCTTGAGAGGTGAGGGGTTAGGGATGCCCACTGGCATAATGTGATTTGTTAGCATTAACTTCAATGCTAACAGGCAAGCAGAAAGAGAACATTCCTCAAGGCTGAATGGCATGGACTGCAATACTGCTCATCCTAATATTGTGTGAACCATTGCAAATCACTTAAAGCTGGTGATATGGATATTTTACCCAAATGATCTCAAAGTCATTTTATTTCAGGAGGAATTACATCTTATCATGGTATTCTGACTGAACCTCTTTTATTGTTGCTTAGATACTGTCTGGAGAAAGAGGATCCCAGTCGATATGTGCTGTGCGACGTGATTGGCCAGACCGGAGCAGACCACCAATGGAAGACAGAGTGCTTTCGGGTCGTGGGTGACCACGAGAAGCCCCTCATGCTGCAGTCGCTATGGAAACCCAAAGAAGGCTTCTCCAGACGCTTTGAGATCCAGAAGAGAGTGAGCGTAGAGGAACAGACTGCTAAAGAGACCGACACCGTCACTGCAGGTACGTCAACCACACAGGTGCAGCTCAGTGATCCCACTAACAACAACCTAAAGCCCAGGTCATCATTCTGTCTCTGTTGGGGTGGCATTGGATCTCGTATCTCTGTCACTAACTGTAGGGTAATAGAATCCATTGTCCAGCTTATCATGAGACAGAGCAGGGGAGATGGCAGGCAAGTGAGAGGTCAGAGAAAAACAAAAGCTGCAGTGAGGGGTAGACAAGGTCAGAGTGTCCCCTCTCTCTTATCTGGGATTGACGACAGGGTCCCAACAGGTCACTCTGAAGCCCCCAGGGCAGGGGACTGGCTGTGGCTGGATAAGCTTTTTCCGCTGGGACCTGAATGTCTCCACCGTTCCACATGTTATTCTTTCCATCAGAGCCTGCTTCCTGCACACTGGACACTGTGTGGTCTTGTTGACTTTGGCGTGCGTTTGTTGTGATTTTCAGTTTTCATCAAACCCCACATCACCCTCCACTCTCTTTGCTCCACTCTGATTGGGGGAAGCTGGGGGAAGTTGCCCCCTCTGCAGGCCTGACCAGCCCCCCTGACACAGTGTGGCAGAACAATGTGGAAGAACGCCCACTTCCACAGCTGATAAGGCCTGGGAGCAGGAGCTGTTAGCTGGTGTGAAGCTGAGCTCTCTGGACATTCCATGGTGCTTAATGGCTCCAAATGAGCTGAACAGTGTTTATTTTGCGGTACATCAGCCCAACAGCCAGGAACGCCTGTTGATATCAGATAGAGGACAACACCTCTCACTACACCTCCAGATTTCCTCTCCTTCCCCTTCTATGTTTGGTTTGACTGAGAGCCAACTCAGTAAAACATTATGATATGTTGGTGCGTGATGGACTGGAATGATTTGATGGAAGATCTCCACTAATAGTTTATTGAGTGTTTAGTATACGGTGAAGTTTCAGTTTATGCATAGATGATGAAGTTTATGTTACAGTGACTATATCAGGACACAATCAATGATTTTGTAATGAACTATGAATACATGATTAGTAATCACTTCTCTGCATCTAGTCTCATCCTCCCTCTCTCCCGTGCTCCTCTCTGCCCCAGGTATCAACGCCCAGGCTCGTAAGCTCCAGAAGGGCCGTTCGCGGGTCACCTCTCTGTTCATGGACGGCAGTGGTGAGGATGTGGAGGGCCTGGGGATGTGGAGGAGTCTCAGTGAGATGGACCTGTCTGCCATGGAGAAGGAGGCCGTGCGGGCCCAGCAGAAGGCCCAGCTCATCAGGGAGGACCCGGAGGCCGAGGCCGACAAGGAGGCCCTGCGTCTGGGCATGGAGAAGGAGGAGACGGAGAGCAGTGACGACAATACCACCCAGTACTCCATCCACCCGCCCTTTGACTTCCCCTACTTCCTGCTACTGCAGGGATACAGCTACAGACAGGTAGGAAAACTGGGAAGTGAAGCTGTTGCCACTGTTATACATTAAACCCAGATGCATTTGTTTGTCTATCGGATTATTGATTCACTTAAATGATGAGTAACTTTAATGAAAGGATTGGCTTCAGTTGACACAGCTGAAGTCAATTTGTTAGATAAGAGTCAGTCTTTTCTTGAATAGTTAGGCTCAGAATAGGTTTGTACGGTTGGAGAATGTGTCCGGCTGCGACACATTCATGTTGAAATCCTTCACAGAGGGCCTGGGCAGCCAGATAGCAGCAGCTGTAATTGGTTGAGCCGGATGGCTGCTCCACTGAAGACCTTTCAAGGTTCTCAAGTGTCTCTTGGCAGGGTGGCTGAAACACTGTGACGAAAGGCTTATCAGAGACACTGAGGCGTAAACAAGTGTACTCCACTACACTATAGAGGCTCCCACTGCACCTCTTAGGTTAAAACCTGGGGTTAAAATCCCCAGAAACAGAGCGAGACAGTGAGAGAGAGGAGCAGAGAGCAGAGGGCTTTAGCTGCAGTGAGGATGCTATAACAGGGACAGCGAGAGACTGAGTCTTGCTGCTGGATTATACAATGGGCTCAGAGTATTGGAGCCACGAGCTCAAGCAGAGTCGGAGTAGACCGGCATGTTGTGGACAGGTGATCCTCGTGTCCACACACTGAGTGGGCCAGCCTGGGTCATGTACTGGAGAGGCGGGAAGACGGAGCTGGCCCTGTCCCAGCAGTAGAGTTCCCACACTGGGATGTGTTGTCTGTCGTCAGGGCTCGTTGAATAGATAAGGAACACTGTGTTCACAATCACAGTTCAGCTGAGCCCTGCTGGCTCTGCAGTGGAGGTGGCGATAGGCCTGATTAAAGGTACATAGTATTAGAGAATAGAGCAAAAGGAACACTGTAATGTCTAAACAAACTCAGTGGATGGTCACGTACACATGCCTAGCTTACACATTTGCACACAGGCTCGTGCATGCCAGAACACACATGCACATTTATGCACAAAAGCTGCACATTCAACAAATATATATATATATATATTCCTTTCAAAAAGAGATTCTGTGGGTGACAGATTTTTTTCTGCACTTTTATTCCTTTACAAAACATTCTGGATATTTCAATGCAAAACCAGAGTGAGAGTGGCAGGCTGTGGCCTAAGCAAAGAGCCAGAGGGCCAGAGAGCCAGAGAGCCAGAGTGCCAGAGAGCCAGAGGGCCAGAGAGTCAGAGAGCCAGAGAGCCAGAGAACCAGAGAGCCAGAGGGCCAGAGAGCCAGAGAGACAGATAGCCAGAGGGCCAGAGAGCCAGAGAGCCAGAGGGCCAGAGAGCCAGAGAGCCAGAGGGCCAGAGAGCCAGAGGGCCAGAGAGCCAGAGGGCCAGAGAGCTAGAGAGCCAGAGAGCCAGAGGGCCAGAGAGCCAGAAAACCAGAGAGCCAGAGGGCCAGAGAGCCAGAGAACCAGAGAGCCAGAGGGCAAGAGAGCCAGAGAGCCAGAGGGCCAGAGGGCCAGAGAGCCAGAGGGCCAGAGGGCCAGAGAGCCAGAGAACCAGGCTCATTCCTAGAAACAGGAAATGCTGCTGCTCTCTGTTGTTTGATCCTCATTGTGGAGACTGCTGAGTGTGCAGGACACTGGGTGGGGTGTGCCAGATACTGGGGGAAGTACTGAGCCCGCCCCTGGTCTGGCCACTCGACAACAATAAGTCACTCATATATCAGTCCTATGGAATACAAATGTTCCAGCTCCATAAATGAAATAGTTTTTCTCAGGCTTGACTAGTTATTTTCAGGCTTGACTAGTTATTTTCGAAAGTGTCTTTGTGTTTCCAGACCAGATTTTCCTGAACTTAATCACCTGTGAACCATGAGAGCTGTAGTGGATTTGATTTCCTTGTAAGTGTTGTTGTTCAAGTGCAGGTCAGTGTAGTCACAATTCACATTGACTCATAGCTATTAACTCCCTTCCTAGACAGTTTGATCTATTCTGCCAGATATCATGTGCAGGAAAATAAATACCATTTAACCATTTAGTTAGTTAAGTGTATGTGCTCAAACACACTGCTCAGCGGCTGATTGGCTTCCATGCTAGCTGGGATGATACAGTATCAGGGCTTTCATACAGGGTTATAGAAGAGCAGGGTTATAGTGAAGGAAGTTGTCAAGGAAGTGAGTTTGTGGTTGACGATACATGACGTACCGCCCCCACCTACCGTCAACGAATCATGTCAATGTGGAGCTATAAGGAGCCCTCCGCATTGTTACAAAATTTGAGAGGTGCGATGCGGTACGGAGCTTGATTTGGCCTCTGCATGCCTCCGGAGGCTCAGCAATTGCGACACACCCTCCATATGGAGCCTCCGACTACATTTTCAGATCAACCATAAATTGCCTTTAATAGACTTGGGACAGATGACCGAGCGACGGGTGGTGTTAGAAGGTCATGACCTCCCCCACACTGATCCTCAACAGAGGGTCCCCACAGGGGTACTCAGCCCACTCCTGTACAGCTCACCCATGACTGCGTGGCCACACACTTCTCCAACTCAATCATCACGTTTTCTGATGACACAACAGTGGTAGGCCTGATTACCAACAATGATGAGACAGCATACAGGGAGGAGGTGACGGCCATGGCGGAGTGGTGCCAGGAAAATAACCTCTCCCTCAGCGTCAACTAAAGAAAGGAGCTGATTGTGGTCTACAGGAGACCGCAGAGAGAGCCCGCCACCATCCACATAAACAGGGCTGCAGTCGAGAAGATCAAAAGCTTCAGCTTCCTCAGCGTGCACATCACCGGGGGCCTGAAATGGTATATATATACAGTACCAGTCAAACGTTTGGACACACCTACTCATTCAAGGGTTTTTCTTTATCTTTACTAGTTTCTACATTGTATGTATAATAGTGAAGACATCAAAACTATGAAATAACACATATGGAATCATGTCGTAACCAAAAATGTGTTAAACAGATTCTTCAAAGTAGCCACCCTTTGCCTTGATGACAGCTTTGCACACTGGCATTCTCTCAACCAGCTTCACCTGGAATGCTTTTCCAACAGTCTTGAAGGAGTTCCCACATACACTGAGTGTACAAAACACTAAGAACCCTTCCTAATACTTTGCCTTCAGAACAGCCTTAATTTGTTGGCACCTCATCGGTGTCGAAAGCGTTCCACAGGGATTCTGGCACATCTTGACTCCAATGCTTCCCACAGTTGTGTTAAGTTGGCTGGATGTCCTTTGGGTGGTGGACCATTCTTGATACACACAGGAAACCTTTGAGCGTGAAAAACCCAGCAGCGCTGCAGTTCTTGCCACAAACCGGTGTGCCTGGACCTACTAGCATATCCCGTTCAAGGCACTTCAATCTTTTGTCTTGCCCATTCACCCTCTGAATGGCACACATACACAATCCATGTCTGAATTCTCTCAAGGATTAAAAATCCTTATTTAACCTGCCTCCTTCCCTTCATCTACACTGATTGAAGTGGATTTTTACGTCAAAAGGGATAATATCTTTCACCTGGATTCATCTGGTCAGTCTATGTCATGGAAAGAGCATAATGTTTTGTACTCAGTGTTTTTTTTGTTTTTTTTTGCTCGTTCTTTCTTTTTTGGGGGAGATTATGTGTGTATTGTTTTTAAAAAAAAGTGATTGTTTCATCCACTTCTCACTCCCCCTTGCTGCTCCTTCTATGGACAGTCTACCTCCCCACCCCAAATGGACACTTACCCTGCCCCCACATTTATCATTGCTACAGTTGTAAATGTGTATAAAATATTATTTTTATTATTATTATTATTGTCGAAATTCACTTCTCTTTTTCTATCCTGCACTGTTGGAGCTCAGAGCATACGAATTTCACTGTACCCTGCGATAACATCTACAACCCTGCGCATGTGACTAATAAACTCTTTAAAAAAATTACAAATCTGCGAATCTGTGTACTTTGATTTCATTTAACATGGACTTATGGTTTCACACCTAAGCCCTTCCATTCCTGTCCCTCCACCACACTGCCAGTACATGCTTATCCTGGATCTGTTCTGTCCTCACATAACACACACCTCTAATGCGCCTGCTTGATCAATCTCCAAACGATTACACAACTTCTCTATTAAAGTCCTAGGTCTTTTATTTGCACTTTGTATTGTGGTGTCAAAGTGCATGTGTTTACTTTGTAGTTAGGTACTAGGCAGGAGCAGTGTAATTACAGTGTAGTTAATACATAGTAGTTTCTAATGATCATAGCATATTGCAAACTGAAACCAGTTCATTAATTAATGCGCCAGTCATTCTCATGGATTCTGCTGGTTGACCTTCCATTGCCCCTCCTCTACGCTGCAGGACTTTGTCATCTACCTGATGAGCGGCACCACCACCATCTTCGGCTGCTGCAGGGAGCACTGTAACGGAGAGGATGAGGAAAGGCTCAAGGTGGACATCCTCCTCTTTGCCCCGGACATTCTTCCCCAGCACTGCTGTGTCAGGCGCCTGGACTCTACCAACTCCTTCCCGGGGGACACCAAGCGGACTCTGACCCTGCTGAAGCCCCTCCACGGAGCCCCCGTCACCCGGAATGGTTTCCTCCTGAAGGAGGAGGTGGAGCTGACCCCTGGGGACCTGGTGGGTCTGGGCCGACACTACCTGTTCATGTTTAAAGACCCTACCGCCGCCCCAGGGGCCCCACAGACCCCTCTCTGGATGAAACAACTCTGCCCCGACCATGGCGGAGGAATGGGAGTGTCATCCTCCTGTCAATCATGTGGCTCCGCCCTCCCCATGAAATGGCCTAGGGTCCAGAGGAAGCCGGCTCCTCCTCGGTGGAAGGACCCAGAGGGTGGAGAGGTATCTCTGAGCTATGAGTTGGAGCAGGAGGACAGGGTCCTGCAGGAGGTCCTGGTCATGGTGGACCCCAATGGGGACGAGGCCAAACTGACCCCTGCCTTCCTGCTGAGCCTGTCCATCCAACACTCAGCCACCACGTTCCAGCTGACACACTTCCGAAGGTTGCTGCTCCGTATAGCCAGTCGGATCCAGCTCACCATGTGGGTGAGTAAAACTATGCACCTCCACTATGCACAAAAACAATGCACTCTCTCCAGTCAAACGATTGACCTTTTATATCATCACGCCACAAATAAACCTTGAATGGTTAGGAATTCAACATACTGTGTGTCTCAAGGGTACTGCAAAGAAAGAAATGTAATGTAAGGTGTCATCAGGATGGAATATCACTTAGATAGGCTTGCTGCTGGTTTGAAATTAATGTTGTCTTTATCTCGTCCCCTTGCAGGAGAAGACAAAGGAGCTTGCTGTGATCCAACCAGAAAGGTGAGTAGCCGCCTCTCCAACCTCAATCACTCAGCCTTCCCCAGAAATGCTAACAATGAACAGCAAAGATGACAACAGGGTGCAGAACAGTGGCAACCTGCTGCCTCTGACACTAACACCCCTTTCAACTTTAGTGTTTGCTATGAGTGTTTGCTATGAGTCATATACATGTATGTAGAGCTAGGAGTCTTAGAATATGATGCTACTGCCTTCCACTACATTCCAACAACAATTGGAACATTCCAACAACAATGCTACTTGAATTTCTGGGAGGGATGTGTAGTACACAGATATAGTATTCTCTCATTGTCACATGTCCCAGTGACTTCTTTACAGAATAAGAAGCTGAGAATGAATCATGGTCTCTTGATGTTCATACTTCTCTATATGCCGCCCATTGAAGTGTATGAAGTCAAAATGATATCTCATGATGATTTAATATTATGGAACATTATTGTAGGGCACTGTATTCCAAAGCTGTGCTTTAGCTGCCTGCTGAGAAAGGAGGAAGGATTTTTAAGAATGAATGTTTCATTTCATATTTCACTCAATTGCACATGGAAATCAAATGTAATGGTTTAAATTAGCATTCATTCCAAGGGATAGATTCATGATGTAAAATATGAGTCACTTGCAAGCCACTTTTAGTGCCATTCACCCAGTACAGGGTATTTGTTGGCTGTTGTACTGAACTCAGACCTGTCTATATGTCTCCCCTTGCAGGAGCTTCAGTGATGTCCAGCAAGAGCCAGAGGATGTGCAGCTGCTGAGCATAGAGGAGCTGATCCCAGGCCTGCGGCCGCTGGTGTTGTGGATGGCCAACTCCATCGAGCTGCTGCACTTCATCCAGCATGACGTTCCCCAGCTGCTGCCCTGGAGGAAGGAGGAAGAGGAGGAGGAGGGCTCAGAGCCAGAGTCAGAGATGTGGTCCACTAGGACTGCCAGTGAGGAGGCCATGACGGTCCTGGAGGAGGTCATCATGTTCACCTTCCAGCAGTCTGTCTATTACCTCACCAAGGTCAGTGCATAGTCACACACACTATAATCATACATTGTAGATGGCATTCCATTTGCTCCGTTCCAGCCATCATTATGAACCATCCTCCCCTCGCCAGCCTCCACTGATACACTCACCAATAGATTACATGCATGCAGCATGCACACAAACATAGACACGTGCCTTGCACACACAATTAGCACACACACCGCACATGTACACAAATAATAACATCCTTGACTATTTGCTCCAGAAAACCTTGCACAGCCCAAATAGAAAGCCATCTTTTGCTTGTGGACTACGGGAAGCAGGACTAGAGACCTTATGAACACCATTCTCCGTTTGCTGGTAGCATGCCAGACAATAAGCCATAATAAACCAGGGGAAACATGCACACTCCCTCTGGCTCTCTCAGTAAGGATAGGCGTGTCAGATAGTGTCATCTTTTCCAGTGGAATAAAGGACTACTTATCATCTTTTTAATATTCTGTAAATCCACTTCGAGGGTATTTCCAAAGTCTTTTGAAATATTTATAGAGAGCAACAAAAGGTCTATCCTGTTCAACAGTGAGCCCCAGGAAGACACTCCCAGGCAGGGTTTACTGGAGTTTCCTATGTTTGGGCCCTATAACTAACTCTATGACATTAACAGAGCACCATCACTGCCACAGTAACCCAGAGACCAGCAATAGACACCCAATGCCTGGCGATGACTGTTCCAGGATGGGAGGGAGCACCGGCATGGGTGGGAACAGGAACAGGATTGTATGTGCTGTTGTTGTTTTGAATGCTCCGAGACCACCTCTTCCTGTCCCTAGATTTCCGTTTCATGGCAGAAACCATTGATAAAAGAAAGCTTACACATGCCTGTCAACTTTCCCTGTTGACAGGAACATTTACATTTTTACATGGTGAGGGGAAGGTCATTTTTTCCCCCATAGTTACAGGCTCTAGCTCTCCCTGTTGCATGAAACAAGCTTAGATTCCCCCTGTCACAAGGGGATTTATGGATGATTTAAGATGAAGTCGTCAACCCTGTTACGGTCAATCCTGTTACGGTCAACCCTGTTACCTTATTTGGCACTTAATAGGCACTTACTATAGTCCATTTTTTTATTTAACCTCATGAGTTGGAAAAAAACGTTTTTTTAGAACATGTACTGTTTATGACAGAATGCTAAAAGTAGGTGAAATATAACATTTTTGTTTTTTCCAACAAGTTACACTACTCAAAAGACACCTAATTGGTGGAACAACTAACCATGAGACAAAACACTCCAGGAGAAGTTGTAGGATAAGTTTATTCTCATGCCTATTACTCACTGGTACTGCCATTCCTTAGTAGTCAACAGCATGGGCTATTATCAGCTAGTTTATGATACTTGGCATTTATTTATTATGGGAATTATCAGGAGGCTGGAGGGGGCAGAGCGGTGTTGAGTCACTGGGAAACATTTGTGTTTCTGTCAGGAATGGCCAGTGGCACCAGTGTTATCAATGGGATTCCCAGGACTGTGTATGGTACACTGTTAACAATGGTGAGTGTCAAGACTGGACAGTCTCAGGCCCCTGGCTATCAGGCCCCTGGCTATCAGGCCCCTGGCTATCAGGCCCCTGGCTATCAGGCCCCTGGCTATCCCCCTTTGGAGGGGAAGTGTGTCTGTCCCTGTCTGGCTTTCTGTAACCCCTCCTCCTTGGGCTCTGACTGTTTTCTGATTGGCTCAGGGAGCTCAGGGTCAGTGGGCATAGCCCTGTTGACTAAGTCACTGATTCCTCTGCAGTTTTACTGAATCTGTCAACAAATTTTCGCATGTTGATGAAGGTTTATTTTATAGAGCGTATGGCTGATAAAGTGAGAATCGCTGACAAAACGTCCCTTTTAAAGATCAATATATAATGCAGTATACTTTCTATATTAGTGGTACTGGGTACAGTAGCTGTGACTGTAAGGTTTCTTATCTCCCTCTCTCACAGAGGTGCTGTGCTAGACTATGGTACAGTGAGGTAAAGTCATGTAGCTGTGACTAACACCTCTAGCATGCCTCTCTCTGTCCTCAGAGTATGTACTCGGCACTGCCAAGCCTGCTGGATGGGAACCCGTTCTCGGAGAGCGGGCAACTGCGTGTGCCCGAGGGCGTGAGTGGCATCCTGGATGTCCTGAAGGAGGCGCTGTCTCTGCTCAACGCCTTCCAGGTGCACTCTGACATCAGCTCGCAGCTCTGCGCCTACCTCTTCTTCTTCACCAACGCATCCCTCTTCAACGCACTCATGGAGAGAGGTGAGACCTTCAACATGCTCTGTTTGTCATCCATGGGGTTTTGTAGGATCAAATCTTAAAATCCTTAAAGTCCTATCACAAGTATCCTCATAAAATACACACTGTATGTGTTAATGGGATACTTTGGGATTTGGACTTTCCCCAGGGTAAGATGAACTTGTGGATATAATTCTTATGTTTCTGTGTCCACTATGAAGAACGTTAGAGGTAGTTTCGTGAGCCAATGCTAACTAGAGCTTGTGCAATAACTGGAAGTCTATGGGTATCTGCTAGCATGCTGCATCTTATAGAAGTTTCATTACATTCAATAGCTATGATCGACATTACATGAGCGTGTCTGGATGGTGTTTTGTTCTGCAGGCTCTGGAGGTGGGTTCTACCAGTGGTCTAGAGGGGTCCAGATCAGGGCCAACCTGGACCTGCTGATGGACTGGATACAGGGGATGGGCCTAGGGGACCTGGCTGTGGAGTTCTTCCAGAAGCTCTCTGCTGCTGTCAATCTGCTGGCAACGCCCAAGGAGAACCTACTACAGGTCAGAGGGCACTTCCTTTATTTTCACTTCTTGTTTCGGTTTGGTCTGCTGAGTCAGAGCACTAAATAACACTGCAGCCAAGATGTCCAAAGCAGTTTGAACATATAGTGTATCAAAATGGTATTTTACAGTGTATTAGACTGTACATCACCAAGTGTCTCAGTTCATTATTGGTACACTAATCTCTGTTAACCCAAAAGTAAAATCATTATTCATTTGGTCAACTGCGTGATTTACTTCTGGGTCTATACGTGTTAGGAATTGTGAGTTCTGGCAGTTTGCAACGTTTCCACCCTCGCAAAAAGAAACTCTTATCCAAAGCCCCCCCCCCCCCCCCCCCCCCCCCCCCCCCCCCCTTCCGATCTGTGTGGGCCACATGTGAATCACTTGTAGCCGAGCAGTTTAAGCCCCGCCTTCGTTCAATCCTGATAGTCCATATTAGAGGTCAACCGATTAATTAGGGCCGATTTCAAGTTTTCGTAACAATCGGAAATCTGTAATTTTGGACATCGATTTTGCCGATTTTCTTTTTTTCTTTTTCTTTTACACTTTTCTTTAATCTTTATTTAACTAGGCAAGTCAGTTAAGAACACATTCTTATTTTCAATGACGGCTAGGAATGGTGGGTTAACTGCCTTGGTCAGGGGCAGAACGACAGGTTTTTACCTTGTCAGCTCAGGGATTCAATCTTGCAACCTTAAGGTTAACTAGTCCAACGCTCTAACCACCTGCCTCACGAGGAGCCCGCCTGTTACACGAATGCAGTAAGAAGCCAAGGTAAGTTGCTAGCTAGTATTAAACTTAATCAATCATAATCACTAGTTATAACTACACATGGTTGATGATATTACTAGTTTATCTAGCGTGTCCTACGTTGCATATAATCGACGCAGTGCGCATTCGCGAAAAAGGACTGTCGTTGCTCCAACGTGTACCTAACCATAAACAATGCCTTTCTTAAAATCAATACACAGAAGTATATATTTTTAAACCTGCATATTTAGCTAAAAGAAATCCAGGTTAGCAGGCAATATTAACCAGGTGAAATTGTGTCACTTCTCTTGCGTTAATTGCACGCTGAGTCAGGGTATATGCAACAGTTTGGGCCGCCTGGCTCATTGCGAACTAATTTGCCAGAATTTTACATAATTATGACATAATATTGAAGGTTGTGCAATGTAACAGGAATATTTAGACTGATGGATGCCACCCGTTAGATAAAATACAGAACGGTTCCGCATTTCACTGAAAGAATAAACGTCTTGTTTTCGAGATGATAGTTTCCGGATTCGACCATATTAATGCCCTAAGGCTCGCAATTCTGTGTGTTATTATGTTATTAATTAAGTCTATGATTTGATAGAGCAGTCTGACAGAGCGATGGTAGGCAGCAGCAGGCTCATAACATTCATTCAAACAGCACTTTCGTGCGTTTTGCCATCAGCTCTGCTGTCTATAACTTCAAGCCTATCAACTTCCAAGATTAGGCTGGTGTAATGTGATGTGAAATGGCTAGCTAGTTAGCGGGGTGTGCGCTAATAGTATTTCAAACGTCAGATGCTCTGAGACTTGGAGTAGTTGTTCCCCTTGATCTGCATGGGTAACGCTGCTTCGAGGGTGGCTGTTGTCGTTGTGTTCCTGGTTCGTGCCCAGGTAGGAGCGAGGAGAGATACGGAAGCTATACTGTTACACTGGCTATACTAAAATGCCTAGAAGAACATCCAATAGTCAAAGGTATATGAAATACAAATGGTATAGAGAGAAATAGTCCTATAATTCCTATAATAACTACAACCTAAAACTTCTTACCTGGGAATATTGAAGACTCATGTTAAAAGGAACCACCAGCTTTCATATGTTCTCATGTTCTGAGCAAGGAACTTAAACATTAGCTTTCTTACATAGCACATATTGCACTTTAACTTTCTTCTCCAACACTTTGTTTTTGCATTATTTAAACCAAATTGAACATGTTTCAATATTTATTTGAGGCTAAATTGATTTTATTGATGTATTATATTAAGCTAAAATAAGTGTTCATTCAGTATGGTTGTAATTGTTATTATTAAAAATACATTTTAAAAACCGTCCGATTAATCGGCATCGGCTTTTTTTGTCCTCCAATAATCGGTATCGGTATTGGCGTTGAAAAATCATAATCGGTCGACCTCTAGTGCATATAACCAGTGATGAAAACCCAAAGACTGAAACTACTGCAGTTCGTTATCACAGGGATCCCATTCAGTCCCGGCAGATTCTTGGGTCTACATGCAGAATCTGCCCACAGGAGATTATTGGCATACCGAACATGCCTCGAGTGGGAAACCTTCGGGAAGTATTTAGGAAAATCTGACAAAACATTGAAAACACTCATGAATCATCACTGAAACTCTGTTTCCCTACATTTCATTGCTAACTAGGTTTTACTCTTAGAAATGCATGTTGTCTTTGATGGAGGTGATACTGTTGAAGTAGTTCACTGCCACACTAGTTGTGGGAGAAGGTGTGTGTACACAGACTGTTGGTTTTATACCTCTATAGCACCTTACTAAACATTCCCCTGCCCTGGCCAGTTATCAGATCTGGAAAAATACTGCAGGCTTCAGGTACCTGCATGGGAATGTTTAGTAAGGTGCTATAGAGGTATAAAACCAACAGTCTGTGTACACACACCTTCTCCCACAACTAGTGTGGCAGTGAACAAACAACATCTCTCACCCCACAATGGCCCATTCAAACTACTATCACAATGTTATTATCTTAGTACGATACACACTTCTGATATTATGAGAACAGTTAGCCTAAGTATGGTCTTAACACTATCGGTGTGATGACAACACCTAGATGTAATGGTAAAGCAATGAAGCAATGGGGTGTTAATGACAACATTTTTGTCCACTATAGCAATTCTGAATGTATCCATTGTAGACCACAGGTGTTTTACAAGGTATGGAACAGATTGAAAATGTTAGAGCTGAAAGCTTATTTTCACTGACGGATGTCAGCTGAGTGGAACTCACACGCACCACCACATGACATCATTAAAAAAGCCTGACAGAGCTGTGGGAGAGGGAAAAGAATGCTTGGAAACAATGGAATTTCTCCCACCAAATTGTACTCTACATCTCCTATTATGCAATGACTTCTCATCTATTGATGAAGAAAATACACATTTTGCCAAGATAGGCAGTCCTTGCACCTAGAACTTAAACAAATAGGCATAATAATAATTCATAATTAGGTAGGTGCTTATATTTATCATGTTTCACACATGTACAAGTGTGTATATTATAGACGTGTGAATTGGAAATGTGTTTTTTGCATGTACCAACTCCCCCTTAGACATCCTCGGACAGTGGGGTCATGGCCAGGTTCACTGTATGTATGTTTAAATCCCATGTTGTTGATGCCTGTGGCTTTAAACTGTGTGCCACTGAGTAGTTAATCCTTCCTTAAGCATGCCATTCTCTCTGTAATCCACTGAAAGGAGGATCATGTTTACTGGGGGAAGTTGAGCCTGAACATATCTGGTGGTGGTTGGGTTAGTTAACACGATTCCAGGCTGTATCACATCCGGCCGTGATTGGGAGTCCCATAGGGCGGCGCACAATTGGCCCAGCGTCATCCGGGTTTGGCCGGGGTAGGCCGTCAATGTAAATAAGAATTTGTTCTTAACTGTCTTGCCTAGTTAAATAAAGTTTAAATAAACAAATTAAACAAATAAGTGGAGAAACAAATGTTAAACACACACTCATATCCTGTTTCTGGTCATGTTTATGACACCTGTAAAGATAAGGGAGATTGGGAAAACCTGTTGCCAGTCTGTGTGTGACACAAGGCTGGCTTTAGCCCTGTCACCTTCATAGAAAAGAGTGACCTCTGCCGTGACAGGCCCACACTACTGTATGTCTCATCCTATGAATGTCCAGGGGCTGCCGGAAGGCTGTGGACACGTCATGGTCTTGTAATGTTCTCCCGGGTTAGTACATGAGAGAATCACCTCCTACTCATCCCAATTACAGCACTGTT
This sequence comes from Oncorhynchus mykiss, assembly GCF_013265735.2. Taxonomy (NCBI): domain Eukaryota; kingdom Metazoa; phylum Chordata; class Actinopteri; order Salmoniformes; family Salmonidae; genus Oncorhynchus; species Oncorhynchus mykiss. The sequence goes on along the minus strand of NC_048576.1, from coordinate 80,819,438 downwards.
GTTGTGGATACTTGTGGGTTTTATCTTAAAACCACAGTTTGCACAGCCCTAAAGCATCAAATTCAGTCAGAAAGTTGTATTTTCTCCTGCAGCTTCCCTCATATTTAATTTAGATCCAGAGTTGATAGTTTCTTGATCTGATTCACCAGGAATTGAGAAAGGAGCCTGCTGAGACTCAGTGCAACCGGACTGAAAGTCTAGCATTTCACTCTTCAATCCACAGCCATAAGGGGCTAATACAATTTGAGACAACACCTGTTCTCAATATCTAACCAGAAGGCAGCCATGGTAACAGCCCCAAAACAGCTCCGCAGTAGTAGAACCAGTCTCCCCTCAGTCAAAGGCTGCCTCTCTCCTCTATTCGTGGGGACTGTTGCTAGGAGGCTGGTGGTTTTGTGTATGGATCACTCCCATGGCACGAGGTCAGATGTTGTGGTAGGTAAAATGGAGCACACACCCTTGTGATATTCTCAGTTTTCCATCTGGAGTTCTGGGCTCGAGAGAGTGAGGGACATAGTAAATTACCAGTGATGTGGCATGGTTTTGTTATGGCTGAGCTCTCTCAGTCTCCAGTAATTACCGATGATACAAAGTTAGGATGATTGTGTCATTGATGCCGTAATGTTATGCCACTTATGATTGGGATACACCAAGTCAAATAGTAGATATAGTAAATATAGACTTAAAATAATGTAAAAAAGAAGTCTTCCTGCAGCCCCTGGACATTCATAGGATGACATTCATAACTCCTCCTTCTGGCCAGCCTCTGTGCTGTCATGCGACAAAGAGGGTGTGCTCATTGGAGGAATGACGGGTTACAAGGCTGGGGTAAATATGGTCTGATATATTCTACACAATGCCTGTCAGCATACCAATAACACCTCTATGCCAATGATGTCATCTTGAAATGGTTCACCTATGTCTTTCTGGTTAGTTACTGAGTCATTAAAACACCTCAGCTCTAAGGTGTGTCTGAGTGAATGAGGAAATAGTTGAAGATGAAGTCTCTTGTGTGTTTATTCCCACTAACCAGACAGAGGTCAACTGAGAGGATAACAAACACCTGATTGTTCATAGTCATATAACACATACAGAAATCTAGACGCTGTAATTAGCACATCTTCTGATGACATCTGACACTTTACGTTTATGTCTCACCAATGTTTAGTCATATGGATGGAAAATGTGACATTCAGGAACATTGACCTCCACAATCAAGCATTTGAACATTTCTTCATTCTGTGTGTGTGCGTGCGTGTTTGCGCGTGTGTGTGTGTGTGTGTTGATTTTATTACTACAGACAGTGATAGAGGTTGGCATGACAAGTATTACTTACAGTCCTAGATTTATTTTCCTAATAAATTCATCACCACATAATCTGTCATTGGAATGACACAAATTTGCAATTACAGTACTTGGACAGATTTATGGTTTGAAATATTTTTTACACAAATAGCTTTGTGTTGAAATAACCCCACTGAGGAAATGCTACCCTGTCATTTTTAGTTTCACTAACAACAATGACATCAAACAGCTCTGCCAGCTTTTGCATTTAAATGATGCCATGTTTACTCTTTTGTGAAATATGCAATCATATTCCTTGTATCACGGTCCTTGTGCCTGTACATTGATATTCTTGTAGCGTGTGAGTGTACATATGTGTGTGTGTTTCAGGCATCATGGAGCTCTCTGAGGACTGAGTTCATGCCTCTGAACCCAGCCCAACTGCACCACATGCTGAGGGAGTATAACCCAGGCAGGGCCTGTCCTGCAGACTGGAACCCCTCGCCAGACGAGGCGGAGGCTGCCCTCAGGACCAGTGAGTGGAACACAGATACAGCAGAGTCACGGCGGGTAGCCAAACAGACACACAGACACGTTCACGTGTATAAACCATATTTTGAAACAAACAAACACACGTATTTCTTGGACACAAACAAATTCACATAGCCTATGTAGTCTGTACGCTTGTGTATACAAACTCACTCTGCCAAGATTCAATCAGATCAGACTGTCGCCCATGCCCTGATAAGGTTACACGGAACCCAAACCGGCTGAGCCATCGTGCATAAATGTATTTTGTCCCCCTACACCAAACGTGATCACGACAGGTTAAAATATCAACACAAACTCTGAACCAATTACATTCATTTGGGGACAGGTCGAAAAGCATTAAACATTTATGGCAATTTAGCTAGTTAGCTTGCAATTTCTAGCTAATTTGTCCTATTTAGCTAGCTTGCTGTTGCTAGCTAATTTGTCCTGGGATATAAACATTGAGTTGTTATTTTACCTGAAATGCACAAGGTCCTCTACTTTGACAATTAATCCACACATTAAACGGTCAACCGAATCGTTTCTAGTCATCTCTCCTCCTTCCAGGCTTTTTCATCTCTGCACTTATATGGTGATTGGCATCTAAACTTTCATAGTATTACCACGACGACCAGCAGTGCGTCTTTCAATCACCGACGTGGGTATAACCAATGAGGAAATGGCACGTGGGTACCTGCTTCTACAAACCAATGAGGAGATGGGAGAGGCAGGACTTGCAGCGCGATCTGCATCAGAAACAGAAAGGACTTCTGTTTTAGCCCTTGGCAACGCAGACGCTCGTTAACGTGTGCAAGCAGTGTGGGTGCAATAATTGAATAATAGATCTCTAAATGTATTTTGCAATGCGACGCGAGTGGTGTAGTCAAGGTATTAGTAACTAGAGGCCTATTCCCTGTTGTGTCTGAGAGTGGCTGTAACGTTCTTGGTGTAGTGGGTGAGAAGTCAGGCGCAGGAAGCAGAGAGTTCAGGGTAGTGCCACTTTAATGCACAAAACGGCGAACATAAGCCAACCCCACAAAAACACAGGGTGCACAACAAAACAAATGCCCCAAACAAGGGGACTTAAACTGTCCAGCAAACCCCATGAAAATGGGAAACACGTAACCCACAGACGTGCACTCAAGTTACACAAAACAATCCCGCACAAAGAGCAGGCGGGCCTACCGGTAAATAAAGCCTGACTAATCAGCCTAAAACACAAACAGGTGAAACCAATAAACAGAAAGGGGAGAAAGGATCAGTGGCAGCTAGTAGGCCGGTGACGACGACCGCCGAGCGGCACCCGAACAGGAAGGGGTTCCACCTTCGGTAGGAGTTGTGACAGTGGCTGAGTGTGTTCCCCAGAGTAATCCTGTCTGCCTGCCCCAGTCTAACTCTAAATTGGAGCATGAGTACAGGGGGAGGTTAGAGAGGAGAACCCTGTCCAGCCCAATCAGTCTCACCACAGAGTTAACTCTCAAATCCGCCCCTCGCAATATAGGACTTGGCACCTGTCTCCCTTCTCTGTCCCCTGTCACCTCACCTCTTCTGTGTGAATGGCCCAACTCCCGCTGGCACCCCCTGGGGGGAACTTTATCTTGTCCTAGAGGCCATGACTGTCTTTCTTTAAATGGAGAATCTAAAGGATTAACCTGCAAATCAGATGTAATGAAGTTAATGAAGTAAAAGGAAATATACAAGTATAAATAATGTAGTGTACACCGTGAGAAAGCTCTTCCAGAGCTTCTGTTGTAATCTTTTCTGAGTCACGTCTTCTGTCTTTAATGATGTCCTGTATTTCCCTCCTCCTCTAGCTGGCATCCTGGAGAGTTTTGACAACCACCCTCCCCTTATCCTGCCCAGCAACACCTTCCACCTGGAGTTGGGTAAACCAATCACGGAACCCGCTCTGTTTGAGCAGCTCGGCCATCTGCAGGACTTCATCCGTAGTCTCCCCACCAGTCAAACAACACAGCAGGTAACCACCTATCTGACCTTCTGACTCTGTGTACCCAAATTTTACAAATATGCAATCTAATGAGAGGCAGTGGCCGCCCTGAACTGGTGGTGCTCAGTAAATTAGACATTTTAACTTTGATGTTTTTCTAACCCCGCTTTATTCACTTGTCCCTCCCTTCAGGCACTAAGCGGGACAGCTACAGACGCCAAGTCTGCGACCTCACGCTCCTCGCCCTCTGTCACAGTGGTCCCTGACCCAGTTCCCCGCCCCTCGCTCAGGGCAGAGGTGGACTCTTTGAGCCCTGCGGCGCCCCCTCAGGCCCGGGGGTCTCATGGTGACCTAAGCTGCTGCCTGGCAGAGGCAGAGTTGACCCTCAAGCTGAAGAGTCTGGAGCTGCAGAACGCCCTACCTAGGAGTAGCCAGGCTGACCTGGGATGCCACAAGAGCCTGGCTCTGGACCCCTCCTGCCTGCTGACGCCCCCCAACACCCCCCAGGGAATGGGCCTGTCTCAGTCTGAGCTGGAGGCAGACCTGCAGGAGGGAGCAGCACGGCAGCACAGGAAAGGTAACACAGAGGGCTATGTCATACAGTCAGGCATTCAGTTACAGAGCATTCAGTTACAATACAAACAGCTCTGATTGACAGAAAAGAAGCATAAAAAGCCATGTGTCAGCTGAAGTGTGTTATTGACCAATCATAACAGAGGATTGATGATGCTGTAACAGTGGGGGGCACATACTGTACATAGTAATACTAAAAGAAACGGATCCTGTCTCAATCACATTGGATGAATTATGAAGACAAAGAATAACAAAGGATCCCTTCATGGCCTTTCCCTCCCTCTGCGGGTTTTGATTAAAGTGATGTAAAACTCCTGTCACAGCAAATACAGCCACCTCGGCTCACACTGTGGCTCATGTACGTAACCCCTGGAGTTAGGTCGCTAGTGCCTCCCACGTAATATCAACCCACCAATGACTGACAGGCTCCATTAAAGGAAGAATTTGTCTGCTTGACCCGGGAGACCCTGGTGCATATTTGTCCACAGTGGCTCCAGGTTGACACAAGGTGCTTGATATGACAGGAGGAGGAGAGCTCTCATCCTCCCTTCATCTCTTCAACCCTATTGACTTTGGACAGAAACTACAGGTCATTGGAGGAATAAAGAGCTGTTCTGGCTGTGTAAAGGTCGTGTTCTCCCTGTAGGGTGGATTCCATGTGTAGAGGAAAGGCAATTTTCTCCTCGGGCTTATTGTTTTTTGAAGCTCTGCTCATGAGGTCATCTGTAGGAGTGGATGGGAGGGGAACGCGAGCAGACTGCTCTCTGGTTATGATTTATTCTGTGGTGGAGGAGTTGAGCTGAGAAAGGGGAGGAAAGGACTAAACATCTTATTCCGTAACTGGGAGGGACACTTCCAGGGTTAACTTCCAGGGATAGCAATAACGTCCCCCTCCCTAAATCAGGTCAGCTTTCTCTAGCGATGTCTCAAACAATGTGTAAGATTCTAACACTTTTGTATAAGTCCTATACCAGCCATACTCAACAGGCGGAGCACAGTCCGGATCAAGTTCCTCTTGTTATGTCCTTCACTGACAGACCTTAGAGAGCTATTTATAACCTGTCAGAAATGTTCAGTGGATTACTACTAGCCGATGTTAGCTAGATGGGTAAATTAGACTAACCAGCTATCTAAATCCTGTAGTTATCATGGCCAGATTACATGCCCAGGGGCCTCAACACCAGCAGCCCGCATTGATTTTGTTCAGTTAGTCAGGTATCATATGAACACACAGAAATGTCAATATGTGTAGAATATCAAGAAATTAGCTTTAAAACGTCAAAATGCGTAGAATTTCAGGAAATTAGGTTTAAACTGACAACATTTTCTCTCAGCCAGCAATGTGGCTGTGTACAATTTAAACAGTTTGAGGTCGCATGGGTTGGGAGGTGGGGGTTTGCTACTATGCCGATTAATGACAATACCTATCCGGACCTTTGCCACCTAGGAAATGTGTGTGACCGCCGGACATTCTCAAATAGTAGTCTAGTGCGCCTGTCCTATACAGTACATTGACCTTTTCTCAAGATATACAATCGTTGAGTCAAACACCTAGCAAAAGAGAGTGAGTCTATACGTTTGATGCCACTTCATCTAAAACATTGTGAGAATCCTGAATGTTTCTGATTTCAGATACCACAGTCCCAGGTCATATCCAAACAACAGGTTAGATAATAAAAGCCCTTTAGTCCAGTAGAATCTTTCCTGTTGATTAAAACCAGAAAATTCCCTCAACTCTAAATCAGAGACAAACACTCTGTGTAACATTTGATTGTGTGTAAGTGCTTACCGCCTGCTTAAAGCTCCCTGACCCCCTGTGTGGTTGTGTGTAAGTGCTTACCGCCTGCTTAAAGCTCCCTGACCCCCTGTGTGGTTGTGTGTAAGTGCTTACCGCCTGCTTAAAGCTTCCTGGCCCCCTGTGTGGTTGTGTGTAAGTGCTTACCGCCTGCTGAAAGCTCCCTGACCCCCTGTGTGGTTGTGTGTAAATGCTTACCGCCTGCTTAAAGCTTCCTGGCCCCCTGTGTGGTTGTGTGTAAGTGCTTACCGCCTGCTTAAAGCTTCCTGGCCCCCTGTGTGGTTGTGTGTAAGTGCTTACCGCCTGCTTAAAGCTTCCTGGCCCCCTGTGTGGTTGTGTGTAAGTGCTTACCGCCTGCTTAAAGCTTCCTGGCCCCCTGTGTGGTTGTGTGTAAGTGCTTACCGCCTGCATAAAGCTTCCTGGCCCCCTGTGTGGTTGTGTGTAAGTGCTTACCGCCTGCTTAAAGCTTCCTGGCCCCCTGTGTGGTTGTGTGTAAGTGCTTACCGCCTGCTTAAAGCTTCCTGGCCCCCTGTGTGGTTGTGTGTAAGTGCTTACCGCCTGCTTAAAGCTTCCTGGCCCCCTGTGTGGTTGTGTGTAAGTGCTTACCGCCTGCTTAAAGCTTCCTGGCCCCCTGTGTGGTTGTGTGTAAGTGCTTACCGCCTGCTGAAAGCTTCCTGACCCCCTGTGTGGTTGTGTGTAAGTGCTTACCGCCTGCTTAAAGCTTCCTGGCCCCCTGTGTGGTTGTGTGTAAGTGCTTACCGCCTGCTGAAAGCTTCCTGACCCCCTGTGTGGTTGTGTGTAAGTGCTTACCGCCTGCTTAAAGCTTCCTGACCCCCTGTGTGGTTGTGTGTAAGTGCTTACCGCCTGCTGAAAGCTTCCTGACCCCCTGTGTGGTTGTGTGTAAGTGCTTACCGCCTGCTTAAAGCTTCCTGACCCCCTGTGTGATTGTGTGTAAGTGCTTACCGCCTGCTTAAAGCTTCCTGGCCCCCTGTGTGGTTGTGTGTAAGTGCTTACCGCCTGCTGAAAGCTTCCTGACCCCCTGTGTGGTTGTGTGTAAGTGCTTACCGCCTGCTGAAAGCTTCCTGGCCCCCTTTGTGGTTGTGTGTAAATAGGGCTTTACTAAAGCTTCCATTTTGTTGATCATAATCAGAACTCATTACGATCAATGGCCCTTGTCTTTATACGGGCTCTATGGTTTAATAGTTTGTCATAAACCTAAGATATTGTATGAAAAGGATGTACTATTGAACATTACCCACTTTCACAGAAATATTCTCTAATCATGTCATATCCCTGGTTATGACATTGGCCATAGCTTCCCTCCATGTATTACTGTGGCCTCCCAGTCCCATAGAGTGCTCCTGCTCTCTGCTCTCAACCTCGGTGGTTTTGGGCGCTAACGGTAACTTACCGCTATTTTTGGTAGCATTGCTAATCCTTTAATCTGTACCAAGAATTACAGAGAGGTGGTGATGTCAGGAGAGAAAAGATCAGTGGCTGACCCGTCATGGGAATTTACAGTTGGGTTGGTGCGTGGAATCTTAATCGGGACAGGCATTGTCCAGAGCAGGTCCTGTATGGGGGGCAGATGGGCTCGGGCTGGGGGAGAGCAGGGGAGACCAGAGGGGGACCAGGAGGAGACCAGGGGGAGACTAGGGGGAGACCAGGGGGAGACTAGGGGAGACCAGGGGGAGACTAGGGGAGAGCAGGGGGACACCAGGGGGAGACCAGGGGGAGACTAGGGGAGAGCAGGGGGACACCAGGGGGAGACCAGGGGGACACCAAGGGGAGACCAGGGGAGAGCAGGGGGACACCAGGGGGAGACCAGGGGAGAGCAGGGGGAAACCAGGGTTAGAGCAGGGGGACACCAGGGGGAGACCAGGGGAAAGCAGGGGGACACCAGGGTTAGAGCAGGGGGAGAGCAGGGGGACACCAGGGGGAGACCAGGGGAGAACCAGGGGAGAACAGGGGGACACCAGGGGAGAGCAGGGGGACACCAGGGGAGGGGGGGGGGTGAAAGTGTAGGGCATGCTGGTGGTACTGTTGCTGGTGGCTAGGTTGTTGTGACAGGATAAATACACCACAGAGCACCGGACCAACCTGAGGAAGAGCTTTCCCAAGGCCCCAAAGCTTTACATGTAGAGCTTGTTCTCAGTGGGGTTCTGTATGGTTCTCATTACAACGTCTATGCATTTAGTGGACTCCCCACAGTTTTATAGCACTCAGACTTGACATGATTTTTATATGGAGTCCAAATGCAACATCTGTGTTCAATATTAGTGGTAGTTATATGTATGTTGAGGAGGTCAAACCAACTGCGTGTCCCTCTGAAGCAGCTCAGATGAACCTCCAGTCTTTGATCCATATATTTTCCTATTGGTAGAAATAATAATCCTTATAACACTAATGCCTCAGGTCTTCAAAACAAGCCCAGTATTGTGAACTTCTCTTTCATATGACCAGACAGACAGACAGACAGACAGACAGACAGACAGACAGACAGACAGACAGACAGACAGACAGACAGACAGACAGACAGACAGACAGACAGACAGACAGACAGACAGACAGACAGACAGAGACCCCTAGAAGGTACTGTAGAGGGAAAACCAAAGGGGAACAGACACTACTTTCATGTTTTCTCCTGAAGTAAACCCTGTCTCAAATTGCCACAGTGATATGATTTCTTTATAATTTCATTAAAATGACCACAATAACAGGAAAAGTACAACTTTAAACAGAGTTAAGGTTGGATTGGATACTGTGTATAATGTGGGGTGTTCTTGTGTGTGTCTCCTCAGCAGGCAGCTGCCCAAGGGAATGTTCTGAGAGAAGGAATGGGAATGTGGAGGAAGATAATGCAGAGGAAGAGGAGGAGAAAGAGAGGGATGAAGTGTTTACTGTGGAGCTACACAGAGGACCTCATGGTCTAGGCCTGGCACTGGTGGATGGAATGGTAGGTGAAATCCTTGTCTTTATTCCTCCACCTCCTCCTTTGTTCATCTCCTTCACCCAAGTCTCATCTTCCTTTTTGTTTCTCTACCTCCCTTTCTTATTTTTCACCTCTCTGCATGGGGAAATCAATGGAACTTGAAAAAGCTCTAATATTCTGTTTGGTTACAAAGGTTACATATTCCCCATGATTAACTGTGTTACATCATCATGCATCAAAGTCAGGGAAATCTAGCTTGAAATGAATGATGAGTTGAACTGTGACGTAGATCTCAACTACAGATCGCAAGAAGAGCTGTTGAGCCTATGTGGGACTTTGTGTGTGTGTGTGTGTGTGTGTGTGGTTATGGTATGTGGGTGAGGGCTTAAGCTTGGGTTTACTAACAGGTGTACAACATGTGGTAAATGTGTTGACCTCCTTTTGAAGTCAGCCATGAACCACATTGAGAACACTAAGCTAATTTCTAAGAACCGGTAGACTCCTCTATTGCACAATAGGCAGCTGCAATGGTTATTATTACCCTCATTCCAATGTCTGCCTTTGGCTTCAAATTCCACTAAAGTGCTATTTTCATCATTTAATTCATAACAGAAACATGCCTGGTCTGTGAAAGCCTCTACTCATGTATATGCATGCAGGTGTAGTGCTGTGGAGGATTCTATAACATGTGGTGCCCCCTGTAGGATAGAGTTGAAACAGCGGAGATGTTCCTGTAATGATACTATAGTGTAGGTACGGCATGTCCTCAGACCCAACCTCAACGCTTCCTGCATCCTCTTGTGTCCTGTGTAGAAAACACCTCTGAAGATGACTGGGATCTATATCAAGTCAGTGGTACCAGAGTCCCCAGCCGCCCAGTGCCAGAAGCTGAGGTTGGGAGATCGTATCCTGGCTGTGAACGGCATCAGTCTGGTGGGCATGGAATACCACATGTAAGTAGTGTAAGATGGAGACTGGTCTTTACCACCCTGTGTTGATTAAGAAGTTGTAATAGAGTACTGGATATTATTTAGGTAGTAAGAGTTATAAAACACAACATAGAGTAGTGTCGTTCCCTCCCTCTGTTTAACACACCCTCTGACGTTCTCTCTCGTTCTCTCTGTCAAAGTGGTAGAGAGCTCATTCGTTCATCTGGAGATGCCCTCAGATTGCTGGTGGCCAAAAACGAGTCCAAATCAACGGGGAAGAGCTCAGTGATCACATGCTGAGTGGAAGGAAGGTTTCATTGGAGGCTTCCCCAAGTGACCGTTGACCCTCAGAAGGGAGCTTAATCTTCTCTTTTTATCCAACTAAGGAGCTTAGTTGTCTGTCAGTACTTTACGAGACGTGTTCCTCAACCAAAGGATAAGACACTTGACTGTTTATTTTGTTTTGGTGAATAATCTCTTCTCACTGAGTATTTTAAATGAAGCTTTACTGTACATAGAATGAACAGGAGGACACTCAAAGGTGGATGAAACCACTAGACTGAATCCACTATTGCTCAAGTCTTCTCTGAAGCACCCCTTTTGAATGAATGCCATTTCAAACGCAAACACTACATGTGTATCAACAACATGGTCCAGACAGCTTTGCAGAAGTGTTTTCTGTTGCCCCCTTTTCTTGCCAGCATGTGAATAAATGTACATGGTGAGCTGTCCTTCGTACCCAGAAAACACTGGGTTTTGGAGAGCAGAAAAGAACAGCGGTTAAGGCAGTTGAGCAGGGTTGAGCTTTTTCAGTGTCTTCAAGGACACTATCTACTGACTACAAATGGCTAGTGCACAGCATTCTGTCTGAAGATTGCTCAGCTTTACAAATGCCAAAACCCATAAGGAGTTATGCAAATATACCATTTTTATAGAACTGTAAATTATAATGTATTTTTTGAGTAAAAACTATGACTCATTCTAATGTTGTAGTGGCTGTATACTTTGGATATTTACTGAAGTGCTATTAGTGAAATACTTTCTGAAGCACTACAGTATAACGAAAGGTTGTCATGGACTCTATGGTTATCTATAAGACATTTCAGTGGATCTCAGTGATAATCTAATATGGATTCCTGGAGGTATCACTGCTAAACATCTCTGACTTTTCCCATGTAGTGACAGTGACACTATAACTTATGACTGTTTATGAAATGTTTATAAACAAATGACTCTTTATGACAGTTTTAAGTCAACTATCTCTCTTAACAGTGTTAAGTCTTCAATTTGATTGATGACAAATAAAAGAGTATTCCATTTTTTTATACTTATATTGTCCAGTATTTTTGAACATATTAAATAAATGTTATTTAGATTTTAAAGCAAAATCAGAGCTCCAAAATTCCTGAGTTATTCCCCAACCCTACATTGCCTTCTACCCATAGAGGTTGTTGCCTCACAGACGGTACAACCTGCATCCCCAGATGGTTGAACTCTACGACGTGGGACGTAACAAGGACAAATAAACCAACGGCACACTTTGGGGGGAATAAGGACTCCAGCTGTTGACCAAGTGCTTTTAAACGGGGGGAGGTAGCAGGGAACCAAGGGTGTGTCTCACTCAGGGCAGACACGCTTTAGTGGGCCACCACAAGAGCCGCCATTTATAGTGCCCTTTGGTTTCCACTAGAGCAGCACTTTCCACTACACCACTCAATTTGACACACCCCAGGGTTCTCCACTGTGCCCTGAGGAAAATGGTTGTTTTGGCATTGAAAAGGCAATCTCACACTTTGCATACTTCATGCTTGCAGGTAAACACAAAACTATGTCAGAAGCTGCTGATTTTGAAGAGTGTTCTGCCCAAGTCGTCAATTTTCTCCCCTCGTATAACGCTGACATTAATGCACTTTTAATTATCAGATTTAATAATTAGCTAAACACAGCCAATTATCAACTGTAATTGCTTCGTGGTGCTAGTAACACAAAGAGAAATCTGTACATCAAAAAAGTGCTGATATAGTAAATCACACAGCTGATACTATAAGTTATACAGGTCACCTAGACAGGCCTTGATGCAAAGTAGTCCTCTCCAATCTGAGGTCGCTTAGAACAAAAGTAGTCCTCCCCAATCTGAGGTCGCTTAGAACCAAAGTAGTCCTCCCCAATCTGAGGTCGCTTAGAACCAAAGTAGTCCTCCCCAATCTGAGGTCGCTTAGAACCAAAGTAGTGGTCACAGTTGAGGATGGGGCAGTCACTGAACTCCAGCCTGTAGTCATAGAACAGTGTTGCCTGTCTGGGTGAGTCCTCAGGGCCTCCAGTGAAGCCACACTCCCCCAGAGAGCTGTCTGGCGGTAGGAAGGACTCCTGGGAGGGAACTCTGGTTCTGAACACCTGCAGGCTGGTGGTCTGGATCCCAACCCGCTCCTCGATCAAACTGAACAGGCTGGACACCCTGGTGCTCCTGGGAAGAAACCACCTCAAAGCTCCCTGGATGGGCTCCTCCGTAGTCATATAGTATAAGCCTGATACTCAGAAGAATGAACCTGAAACATGTTTGGAAGTAGAATAGGTGGATGATTAATATACTGTCTCTTATGATCAGCTATGCTATTTTATACTCCTTACTGTGCAATGCAAGGTCTTTATGAGATGTGTCCCAAAGTGTTAGCTCTGATCACAGAGTTACAAGGTCAGAAATAGCTTTGTCCTGAGAGGGTTGGTTGTCATGGTTAACCTCACAGACTGGCTGTTTTGGTATAGCAGCAATTTGTGGGCAGATCCTACATATTTACTGTTCATTAGTGCTGCTTGTTTGTTCCAATTGAACCACAAGAATTTGTGAAACAATTCATCTTGACTACAAATTGTTGGCTTTTAGCTTTGCCTCATTTTACACAGGCGACTTCGAACCTCCGGGGTAAACATAAATGGCTGACATGTATTTTCAATGGGAGTTCATTTTAAGTGGACCTGTCTGTGTGATGTACTGTAGCATGATTGTTTCTGTGTGTATAGATACTGTATGTCTGAGTGCTGGTTTGTGCAGTATGTAGTGTATGTGAATGTCTTACCTGTTTGTCTCAGGAGGTGGTGGGCTCCACAATCCCAGCTGACAGTTAGGACTGGGCTGTAGCTTCTCTCTAGTGATCTCAAAACAGCAGGGAACAGCATTCTCTTCTCTCTCATCCTTACCCTCCACTCTTTCAAACAGAATGATAAAACATCAATAGAAACCAATAGAAACATGCTCAAACATCCACACTAGAATGTTTGAGAATGGCGTGGGTGAAGAATGGCGCCGGAGAGGATGGCTGACGTTTTACGTGCTCCTAACCAACTGTTATCTGGTAGTAGCTTTTTCCTTTAACGAGTCCAACGAGTCCGACGTGAAGGACATACTGCTTTTCTGGGAACAGGCCCAAATCCCTGTTATTTGCGTGAAGAGAAGACGGAGAAAAAGGGGGCGGAGGTCGGGCTGCCTTCAGAGAATTCGTTGGTGAGCGAGTAAAATCCCACTGCCATCCGTTCAATTGGCAAACATGCAATCATTGGAAAATAAAATCGATGACCTACGAGCAAGATTAAACTACCAACGGGACATTAAAAACTGTAATATCTTATGTTTCGCCGAGTCGTGCCTGAACGACGACATGAACATCATACAGCTAGCGGGTTTTACACTTTATCGGCAGAATAGAACGACAGCCTCTGGTAAGACATGGGGTGGCGGTCTATGTATATTTGTATATATCGTACAGCTGGTGCACGATATCTAAGGAAGTCTCGAGGTTTTGTTTGCCTGAGGTAGAGTATCTCATGATAAGCTGTAGACCACACTATCTACCGAGAGAGTTTTCATCTGTATTTTTCATAGCTGTCTACATACCACCACAGACCGAAACTGGCACTGAGACCACACACAATGTGTATACTGCCATAAGCAAACAGGAAAATGCTCATCCAGAGGCGGCGCTCCTAGTGGCCGGAGACTTTAACGCAGGGAAACTTAAATCCGTTTTACCAAATTTCCACCAGCATGTTAAATGTGCAACCAGAGGAAAAATAACTCTAGACCACCTGTACTCCACACACAGAGACGTGTACAAAACTCTCCCTCGCCCTCCATTTGGGAAATCTGACCATAATTCTATCCTCCTGATTCCGGCTTACAAGCAAAAATTAAAGCAGGAAGCACCAGTGACGCGGTCAATAAAAACGTGGTCTGATGAAGCAGATGCTAAGCTACGGGACTTGTTTGCTAGCACAGACTGGAATATGTTCCGGGATTCTTCTGATGGCATTGAGGAGTGCACCACATCAGTCACCGGCTTCATCAATAAGTGCATCGATGATGCCGTTCCCACAGTGACTGTACGTACATACCCCAACCAGAAGCCATGGATTACAGGCAACATCCACACTGAGCTAAAAGCTGCCACTTTCAAAGAGCGGGACACTATGCTCTCCAATGAACCATCAAACAGGCAAAGTGTCAATACAGGACTAAGATCGAATCGTCCCAATCTTCTGGATCATCCAAATGCTCTCTAGCAAACTTCAGACAGGCCTGGACATGTACTGACATAAGCAGGGGGACACGTCTGGCACTGCAGGATTTGAGTCCCTGGCAGCGTAGTGTGTTACTGATGGTTACTTTGGTCCCAGCTCTCTGTAGGTCATTCACTAGGCCCCCCCGTGTGGTTCTGGCATTTTTGCTCGCCGTTCTTGTGATCATTTTGACCCCACGGGGTGAGATCTTGCGTGGAGCCCCAGATCGAGGGAGATTATCAGTGGTCTTGTATGTCTTCCATTTCCTAATAATTGCTCCCACAGTTGATTTCTTCAAACCAAGCTGCTTACCTATTGCAGATTCAGTCTTCCCAGCCTGGTGCAGGTCTACAATTTTGTTTCTGGTGTCCTTTGACAGCTCTTTGGTCTTGGCCATAGTGGAGTTTGGAGTGTGACTGTTTGAGGTTGTGGACAGGTGTCTTTTATACTGATAACAAGTTCAAACAGGTGCCATTAATAACGAGTGGAAACTTTGCCAAAATACAACTTTAGGTATTTTTAAATGTTAATAATCGATCAAATTGTAGACGGGGCAATCTGTATTCAATACATGAATGAAAAGAAACCAACTCATCACGTCTTGTGCAACTCACAAAAGGGTCCCCTGTTCCGAATTGGCCTACTTCCTGCCAACTCGGAACAGTTGAAATAAAAGAAAAAACCTCAGCCATATTCCAAACACTGGCAACATCGTGTGGAAGATGTAGGAACTGGAAGTATATTTCAATTAAATTTCCAATGGCAAAG
This sequence comes from Oncorhynchus mykiss, assembly GCF_013265735.2. NCBI lineage: Eukaryota > Metazoa > Chordata > Actinopteri > Salmoniformes > Salmonidae > Oncorhynchus > Oncorhynchus mykiss. The sequence continues at coordinate 80,804,127 of NC_048576.1, read as the reverse complement.
ACAATATAGGGAAGAGAGATGGGAAAAAAATATAAATAATTCTGAACAGTTAGTCCTCTGGGTTTTGCCTGCTACATAAGTTCTGTTATACTCACAGACATGATTCAAACAGTTTTAGAAACTTCAGAGTGTTTTCTATCCAAATCTATGAATAATATGCATATCTTATATTCTTGGCATGAGTAGCAGGAAGTTGAAATTGGGCACACTATTTATCCAAAAGTGAAAATTCTGCCCCCTAGCTTTAATTATTAAGCAGGTCAACATTCCCAAGGCCGCAGGGCCAGACATATTATCAGGACGTTAACTTCGAGCATGCGCTGACCAACTGGCTTCACTGACATTTTCAACCTCTCCCTGTCTGAGTCTGTAACACCAACATGTTTTAAGCAGACCACCATAGTCCCTGTGCCAAAGAACACTAAGGTAACCTGCCTAAATGACTACCGACCCGTAGCACTCACGTCTGTAGCCATGAAGTGCTTTGAAAAGCTGGTCATGGCTCACATCAACACCATTATCCCAGAAACTTTAGACCCACTCCAATTTGCATACCTCCCCAACAGATCCACAGATGATGGAATCTCTATTGCACTCCACATTTCCACATTTCCCACCTGGACAAAAGGAACACCTATGTGAGAATGCTGTTCATTGACTACAGCTCAGAGTTCAACACCATAGTACCCTCAAAGCTCATCACTAAGCTAAGGACCCTGGGACTAAACACCTCCCTCTGCAACTGGATCCTAGACTTCCTGACGGGCCGCCCCAAGGTGGTAAGGGTAGATAACAACACATCCGCCACTCTGATCCTCAATATGGGGACCCCTCAGGTGTGCGTGCTCAGTCCCCTCCTGTACTCCCTGTTCACTCATGACTGCATGGCCAGGCACAACTCCAACACCATCATTACGTTTGCAGATGACACAACAGTGGTAGGCCTGATCACCGACAACGACGAGACAGCCTATAGGGAGGAGGTCAGAGACCTGGCCGTGTGGTGCCAGGACAACAACCTCTCCCTCAACGTGATCAAAACAAAGGAGATGATTGTGGACTACAGGAAAAGGAGGGCCGGACATGCCCCCATTCTCCTCAACGGGGCTGTAGTGGAGCAGGTTGAGAGCTTCAAGTTCCTTGGTGTCCACATTAACAACAAACTAACATTGTCCAAGCACACCAAGACAGTCGTGAAGAGAGCACGACAAAAGCTATTCCCCCTTAGGAGACTGAAAAGATTTGGCATGGGTCCTCAGATCCCCAAAAGGTTTTACAGATGCACCATCGAGAGCATCCGGACAGGTTGCATCACTGCCTGATATGGCAACTGCTCGGACTCTGACCGCAAGGCACTACAGAGGGTAGTGTGTACGGCCCAGTACGTCACTGGGGCCAAGCTTCCTGCCATCAAGGACCTCTATACCAGGCGGTGTCAGAGGAAGGCCCTAAAAATGGTCAAAGACTCCAGCCACCCTAGTCATAGACTGTTCTCTCTGCTACCGCATGGCAAGCTGTACTGGACTGCCAAGTCTAGGTCCAAAAGGCTTCTAAACAGCTTCTACCTCCAAGCCATAAGACTCCTGAACATCTAATCAAATGGCTACCCAGACTATTTGCATTGCCCTCCCCCCTTTCACCCTGCTGCTACTCTCTGTTATTGCGTATCTATGTTTCAACACTTTAATAACTCTACCTACATGTACATATTACCTCAATTACCCTGACTAACCGGTACCCCCACACATTGACTCTGTACCGGCACCCCTGAATATAGCCTCGCTATTGTTATTTTACTGCTGCTCTTTAGTTATTTGTTACTTTTATTTAACTGCATTGTTGGTTAGGGCTTGTAAGTACGCATTTCACTGTAAAGTCTACACCTGTTGTATTCGGCGCATGTGACAAATACAATTTGATTTGATTTGAATAGAATAGAATGCTGATTTTGCTTTACCTTACTCTCTGTAGTTAGTTGGTTGCTCATGTCCCTGTAATCAATCTCCCCATCGTTGCCTCTCCTCAGTAGCTGAGGCAGCAGATCCAGCTGAAATTGCAGGCATGGAATCCCCAAATCTGTCATACCTAAGGATGTAAGGGATTTTCAATTTGAACTTATTGCTTTTTATACCAGAGACAATCTACAGACATTGTGGCTATTATATGTCCCTTATAACGTGCTAATCCCCTAGATAGTGATTCTTATACCAATGATGATGCTATTTCTCCAGTGAATCAGCCATTGGATGGCTCTATCCACAGAGGCATTAGCCAAGAGTTAAATAAAGGTGAAATAAAATGTAAATAAAAGAGGCCTGAATGATGGATTTAAGGTTTAAGGCTGACTGTGCTCCTTGGTTCTCCTTGGCTCCAACTTTCTGAAGGATTAATGTTTTCTTCTGAAGAAACTTACAGTAAACTCAATGTCTGGGGCCTGAAGGACAAAAGGAACATTGTTCTGTTTTTGTTTCCCAGGACGAGCTGTTTTCTGTGGGGGGTGAGATGGCCACTTACAAGCTCTCCAGGAAATGAACAAGTGCTTGCATTCTAAGCAGTCTGAATCAGAACACTGACCATAAGCACTTATATATCTTCAATAAAAGCCTACACAGTCAGTGGCATTCAGATAGGACTGACTCAGGATTCTCATAAAACGGTTTGTAATCGCTTGCCACGGTGGTTTTCTTTATGTTACATTTAAAGGAGCTGAGAACAGCCAGTTACATTTGACCTTACTTTTCAAGGGGTCTACAGTGGGAAGAATCATCACAACATTTCCAAATGGAACTCACTGAAACATGCTGGAGTGAACTACTAGCAATGAAAATAGTATTTGGACTCATTATGAGGTAATCCTTTGACATACCTTAATTGCAGCCATGAGCCCCAGATTAAAGCTTTGATAGATTTTCCAGCTCATATTGGGTCATTTGGCTGGGAATGAGCGTGTAACAGACCAGAAGAGGGATGGATTACCCAGAAGAGGGATGGTACCAGGGCTGTCTGTATCACACAGGCTGAACAGCTCCACTGCCTGTTCCTGGTGCTCCTGGAGCCAGAGAGTCGTGTGATCCATAAACCGCTCATACTCCGTCTGGTTGGACCTAAAGGCCTGGCAGGTTTTCTCTAAGGCGGCCTTATGGGATGAAACACAAAACCATTCTCACAGTGCCCTGTTGCATAACACTTTCAGGCTAGGTTCTCACAAGGTGCATTTGAGAGTCCTCACATTGCTACTACGTACTACGTATAAGGCTCCTAATGTACACTTCTGGTCAAAAGTTTTAGAACACCAACTCATTCAAGGGTTTTTCTTTATTTTTACTATTTTATACATTGTAGAATAACAGTGAAGACATCAAAACATCAAATCATGTAGTAACCAAGAAAGTGTTAAACAAATCAAAATATATTTTATATTTGATATTCTTCAAAGTATCCACCCTCTGCATTGATGACAGTTTTGCACACTCTTGGCATTCTCTCAACCAGCTTCATAAGGTAAAACGGAAAAGGGGATACCTAGTCAGTTAGTCATCTGGAATGCATTTCAATTAACAGGTGTGCCTTCTTAAAAGTTAACTTGTGGAATTTCTTTCCTTCTTAATGTGTTTGAGCCAATCAGTTGTGTTGTGACAAGGTAGGGGTGTTATAAAAGAAGATAGCCCTATTTGGTAAAAGATCAAGTCCACATTATGGCAAGAACAGCTCAAATAAGCAATGAGAAACGACAGTCATCACTACTTTAAGACATGAAGATCAGTCAATATGGAACATTTCAAGATCTTTGAAAGTTTCTTAATGTGCAGTCACAAAAACCATCAAGCGCTATGATGAAACTGGCTGTCATGAGGACCGCCACAGGAAAGGACGACCCAGAGTTACCTCTGCTGCAGAGGATAAGTTTATTAGAGTTACCAGCCTCAGAAATTGCAGCCTAAATAAATGCTTCACAGAGTTCAAGTAACAGACACATCTCAATATCAAAGAGACTTGCTTGGGCCAAGAAACACGAGCAATGGATATTAGACTGGTGGAAATTTGTCCTTTGGTCTGGAGTCCAAATTTGAGATTTTTGGTTCCAGCCGCAGTGTCTTTGTGAGACACGGTGTGGGTGAACGGATGATCTCTGCATGTGTATTTCTCACCCTAAAGCATGGAAGAGGAGTAGTGATGGTGTGGGGGTGCTTTGTAGGTCACACTTGTCAGTGATTTATTTAGAATTCAAGGCACACTTAACCACCATGGCTACCACAGCATTCTGCAGTGATGCACCATCCCACCTGGTTTGGGCTTAGTGGGACTATCATTTGTTTTTCAACAGGACAATGACCCAACACACCTCCAGGCTGTGTAAGGGCTATTTGACCAAGAAGGAAAGTGATGGAGTACTGCATCAGATGACCTGGCCTCCACATTCCCCCGACCTCAACCAAATTGAGATGGTTTGGGATGAGTCGGACCGCAGAGTAAAGGAAAAGCAGCATATGTGCTCAGCATATGTGGGACCTTCTTCAAGACTGTTGGAAAAGCATCTCAGGTGAAGCTGGTTGAGAGAATGCCAAGAGTGTGCAAAGCTGTCATCAAGGCAAAGGGTGGCTATTTGAAGAATCTCAAATATAAAATATATTTGAATTTGTTTAACACTTTTTTGGTTACTACATGATTCCATTAGTGTTATTTCATAGTTTTGATGTCTTCACTGTTATTCTACAATGTAAAAAATAGTAGAAATAAAGAAAAACCCTTGAATGAGTAGGTGTTCTAAAACTTTTGACCGGTAGTGTATATTTGAGTATTATGTGTTGCACCATACCATGGTCTTCTCATCTTTGGTCAGTATAATAGCCCTCTTCTTTTTCTTCTCCTTCACTATGTCCTGGTTGATAGGTGTTCCAGGGTACGAGACAGTATTGGGGTCTGTGTTTGGATCTGTGATGGCCTCAGTGCTGGTCTTCAGTGTCTCACTCTGGGCTCTGAAGACAAAGAGAAATGAGTTACGGTGGTTCCAAAACATGTTTATTTTTCCATTTCCTTTTAATAGTACAATGTTTGAGTCGTGATTCAACAAACCTTTTCATTTAGATACAGACTCGACATTGACCAAAATAGAATGGCAAATGAAGACTGACGTAATGGGAAGTGAAGACTGACAAAGGGCAAACCAGGATTTGAAATGTCTCATCCTTCCTCCCTATCTATAACAATGAGGGCAGGAAACAACATAGTGGTGACTAGTTAAACACCAAGCTCCAGAGTGTGCTGGTTACTGCTCTCCCAGGTTTCCTTCCCTGAGAGAGAGAGCCCTTCCCTGAGAGAGCACCCCCCCCCCCCCCCCCCCCCCTCCCCGACACAGGAAATTTCATCTGGAGACTGGGGAGCCCGGTGTAGAGCTCCTCAGGGGGACACGTCAGCTCTGGGTCTGGGGTGTAGCTCACTGTAGACCTAACCCTCCCAGCAGATATCCAGACCAGGCTGGGGGGCAGAGGGCACCTATAAGTCCCACAGACTGTGGCTGTGAGGGGGGTATGAGGGGTGTATGGGGTGGGGGTGGTGGTGGAGAGCAACAGCAGGTAGAAGACTAATAACTTTGAACTACATGAGTCAGCCCTGCATTGCAGTGTCCAGTCTGGAAACTGATTAAGAGTAAAGCACCAGCAGATTCCAACAGCAATACAGATGTTCATAGATTAAAAGATTGCCTCTTATACTAGATACTGAATGGTCAGGCCCTTACATTTTTACCAGTCTTCCATAAAAACATTGCCTCATAACCTATAACCTATGACATTTTTTACTCAATGTATGACAATACCCCTTTTGCCCTAAGAACAGCCTCAATTTGTCGGGGCATGGACTCTACAAGGTGTCAAAAGCATTCCACAGGGATGCTGGCCCATCTTGACTCCAATGCTTCACACAGTTGTGTCAAGTTGGCTGAATGTCCTTTGGGTGGTGGACCATTCTTGATACACACAGGAAACTGTTAAGTGCAAAGAAAACAGCAGCGTTGCAGTGCTTGACACAAACCGATGTACCTGGCACCTACTACCATACCCGTTCAGACACTTAAATATTTTGTCTTGCCTATTCACACTCTGAATGGAACACATACACAATCCATGTCTCAATTTTGTCAAGATTTAAAAAGTCTTCTTTAACCTGTCTCCTCTCCTTCATCTACACTGATTGAAGTGAATTTAACAAGGGACATCAATAAGGGATCACAGCTTTCACCTGGTCAGTCTATGTCATGGAACGATCAGCTGTTCTGTTTTGAATACTCAGTGTATGGCAAAATATTGTGTTACAACGCCCCCTGTTGGAAGTAAAGTAGGACTACTGTGATTTTACTGTCGAGGTGTGTTGTTACAATGTTGTCATGTGAAATTAAATGTGTCCATTGGTTTAGCATTGTTGACAATGCATAAAAACATGTTTTTTTTCTGAAGTGATGTTCCACTATATTTTCAATGCAGCTCCATTAATTATTTTAGGCTGGGGGTTGTGCCGTTGCCCGAGAAATATAACATGTGTTTTCGAAGTTGTTCTTATTTCACAATCTACTTACTTATTTTTACGTTTGGTGGCCTCATGTTTTTTAGGAATCATTTATTCTCGCCTTATCCTACTTTTTGTTTACTGAAAATCTTTCTAGGCACCATGTTGACACGTTGCCAAGGGAGGTGACAAGAATGACCATTAAAAGGTCATCTGCACAAAGCCAAAAAGGAGTCGATAGTAGATTCACGAGTATATAGTTCATACATTTTTCATGGCTGCCTATAGTATATTTGTGCTATAATTTGTTGACTTGTTATGAACGTTAGTGAAACATATTTTATTTGAAGCCAGTGTTATTATCAATAGCCAAATAATAATGAACATTCAATCTTGTTCATATCTTTATTCATCTCTTTACCACTAGATGTCAGCATTTTCATCAACTGCACTTCTGATACCAACTGCTACATTATAATGATCCTAAATTGTAATACCCTGTTCTTTATCCACAGGGCTGTTTTAAGAGACCATGTATTCTCTGTTTTATGTCATCACAGAATGACTGGCTCCTGTTAAGGCATCCAGCTGACATAAATAGGATCTTAGGGATTTTGTCATTCTTGGTGACATGAGAAGTCCACAGATCCCTGCATGTTCAGGAATATGAGACGAGACACATTGTCAGATTACTCCCTTGCATCAATGCCCATTCTGAGCTAAGGTACTGTCAGCTGTAGCGGTGGAGGGCAGCAGCAGCTCTGCCTCTGGTTCCATATGAAGAGATTTAAGAAACACGCTTCTCTATTCATGGCACGGCTGTATTCTTTTGTACGCAGGCTGCAGGACATTGTAGACACTGAAGGCAGGCTGCATCTGAGACACTGTGGCAGTGGGACTGAAGAATAAACAATCTAAGGATGGGCTGAGTCTGCCAACTGGACTGAAGTGAGAGAAACATCCAATAGGGGCCAACAGATATGATACCATACATACATTGAGCTCCATAGGAAGTTGCTGAGGGGAGGACGACTCATAATAATGGCTGGAACGAAGTAAATGGAATGGCATCAAACACATGGAAACCACGTGTTTGATATATTTGATACCATTCCACTAATTCCGCTCCAGCTATTACCACGAGTCCCAAATTAAGGTGCCACCAACCTGTGTTGAGCTCTCTTATCCACCTGACTTCAGCCTGAAACTCTTCAACCTCTATAAGGTTATTTGGGAATAATCTATTTGGCAGAGGAAAGACACTGTGGAAACAGAACAGACCAAAGTACTAGATAGTGTTTGTTTTGTTTAAGTAAAGTTCAATACTCGCCACCACTGTGGAACTAGTTGGTATTCCACCCCTACACTCTGTCTCTGTTCTGTTGGGATCCTCAGTGTAGCATTACTTCCAGGCCAGCATGGGCTCAGTGGGTGTTCCTGTACACTGCGCTGCCCTGTGATGCCCTAGCACTGCCTACCGCAGCGTGACTGGACTGAAGAGCAGCTTGGTGGCTAACTTCTCATTCCTCCATCTCCTCTTCCCAGCTGGTTGGCAGGCAACTTCTCATTCCTCCACCTCCTCATCCCAGCTGGCGGTGGGCACCTTATCACCAGACTCAGATGATGGAGCATCCACTCATCTCTGTCTGGGTTGCTCCTCACTGTTTCCAGGTCATCATCTTAGTCTAACTCTTCGTTCAGTTTTGGTTGTTTTGGTTCATTTATAATGACATTTATTGTCTGTAATAACCCCTCAAGCATAGCCGTCATTTTGATTTTGACACAAAGCCATTTTGATTTGTGAGCAGCAGGGCAGTGCCAATTCACTTGCCAATAACACCCAGTGCCTCGCTGAGAACAGTGAACCTCAGCAGGTCATTGCTTTTGAACATCAGTCAAAAATAAAGTCAGCCAAAACTCTCTTGAGCACAGCATGTTCAGGAGCCCTGACTAAGCCACAAACCATAAATCAATTCATCACCAACTGTGAGGCCAACAGCAGTAGAAAACAAAGGGATATATCCAATGCCTATTTTCAGGGAGGCATCATTGAAGTTGATGTAACACAGCTTTAGAAGGAGAACATTACGCAGAGTGTCTCTGAGACTGGAGAATAAGGACAAGCAACCTCCCACAAGCCATTGCTATCCAGGATTATGACTAGTCTTTCATTCCAAAATGCGCCTGACTAAAGACTTTCTAGACTAATGCCCCTGCTAGACTATCCTTGGTCCATTATGTATTGTATGTAATTAATGCAAATATGATCCTCATGCAGTATAAATGTGCCATGTGTATCTGTGATATTGTTCAAGGGTATTGTTTTTGTACGTCAATCCTAGCCTTCAGTGCAGTGCACAACAAACTCCAGACAAAAGAGAAGTGCTTATTTTGACAGTGAGACTAATTGTGTAATGCCGGGAGAGTGATGGGTGTGGAGTCAGACGCAGAGAGCAGAAGGTAGATGGAAAAAAACGCTTTAATGTCCTCAATCACAGTAACAGGTACAAACATGGGTGAAGCCCAAAACACAGATGCAACAAACCCAAAACCACTGTTAAAAAATACCGGACAGCAAAAACCACTAACGTAAAATAACCACAAGCCCGCACAAACACCAGCGGGCTAAACAAACTTAAATAACACCCATCCCAAAACCCCAACAAGGAACAGGTGAAAACAATTAGACAAAAACAAACGAAAAGGAAAAAGGGATCGGTGGCAGCTAGTAGACCGGCGACGACGATCGCCGAGCGCCACCCGAACAGGAAGGGGAGCCACCTTCGGTGGTATTCGTGACAAATTGCTGTATATCTTGTCCTGTGATGCATTATGATGCTGTGCTGTGAGTTCAGTCAGTCTCTTCTTAGTAAAGTTGCTCTGGCTGTGTCCTGGTGATGGCTGGTGACTGGCTGTGTCCTGGTGGTGGCTGGTGACTGGCTGTGTCCTGGTGATGGCTGGTGACTGGCTGTGTCCTGGTGATGGCTGGTGACTGGCAGTGTCCTGGTGGTGGCTGGTGACTGGCTGTGTCCTGGTGATGGCTGGTGACTGGCTGTGTCCTGGTGATGGCTGGTGACTGGCTGTGTCCTGGTGATGGCTGGTGCCTGGCTGTGTCCTGGTGATGGCTGGTGACTGGCTGTGTCCTGGTGATGGCTGGTGGCTGGCTGTGTCTTGGTGTTGGCTGGTGACTGGCTGTGTCCTGGTGATGGCTGGTGACTGGCTGTGTCCTGGTGGTGGCTGGTGACTGGTTTGTTGTTGTACACTATATCAAACATTAAATACACCTTCCTTATATACCCACTTTTGCCCTCAGAACAGCCTCAGTTCATAAGGGCATAGACTTTACAAGGAGGGATGCTGGCCCATGTTGACTCCATTGCTTCCCACAGTTGTGTCAAGCTGGCTGGATGCCGTTTGGGCGGTGGACCGTTCTTGATACACACAGGAAACTGTTGAGGGTGAAAAATCCAGCAGCGTTGTAGTTCTTGACACAAACCGGCGTGCCTGGTACCTACTACCATACCCAACTATAAGGAACTGAAACCTTTGGTCTTTCCCATTAACCCTCTGAATGGCACACATACACAATCCATGTCTCAATTGTCTCAAGGCTTAAAAAAACTATTTTTATCCTGTCTCCCCCCTTCATCTACACTGATTGAAGTGGATTCAACAAATGACATCAATAAGGGATCATAGCTTTCACCTGGATTCCCCTGGTCAGTCATGAAAAGAGCAGATGTTCTTAATGTTTTGTATACTTCAACTACTGCAGCTTCACAGTGGGACTTGGCAGAGCAAAAAGGAAGATCAGAGAGAGAGGAGGATTGGGAAGAGTGTGATGGAGAGGTGGCATGTTGCTCATGTCCTCTTCAGTTCAGTCACACACAGGCTGGAATGAAGATACACAATGCAAGTGGGCAGCACTCTCACATCCGAGGCCACCAGGGGCTATATCCCACTGAATCAAAAGGTGAGGATCTACTATGGGATTAAATCAATTACATTTAAATTAAATTAAAATAACAGTCGGCTTTAATCCATGTGGCATAACCAAGATCACTTTGAAAACCGCCCTCTGAAGTCAGTTCAAAGTGACATTTCATTTGCTGCATTCCCTCTGTGGATATAAATAAATAAGAGCTTGAAGAGAAAGGACAGGAGGCAGCTTTTAATCCTGTCGCTTTGATTCGACAGGCGGCAGAGAGTGGAAGCAGGGCGGCATGGCGTGCTGGCCTGCGAGTGGAGGTGAGGACAGAGAGCATGGCTGAAGGCTAGGGAACACAAAGACCTCAGCCAGCTGCCCCAAGGGTGAGGACGGTCAGAGGGTTGGGGAGCCTCACTGCTGAAGGGATGAGACTGAACAATTTGGACTTTTACTGTGACTAGAGAGTGGCTCATCCCATCTGGTCTCCTGCATTAGGAGTAGTGTTGTCTGTGTAGGGAGCTACTTGCAGACTGCTTCACCAAGGCGGTGTGTGGTGTGGTTAGAACATACTGTATGAAGGACACTGTGCACACTGCAGTACATCACTTCAAATACACAAACCTCTACTTTGTCTGAATGGAGGCCATGTTTTGGATACCACACAATCCATGTATGTGAGTCATCATGTCAAAAAGCATTCAAATTCTGGTTTATATTTGGTTGCAGATGCGTCATAGTCAGTGCAATCCTTAGGTGAACCTGTCTTTTATATATTCTGAAATCTGGTTCATTGAGGTGACTTTCTGACTCACTGACTTGTTCAGTTGCTCTGCTGGAGATGAGCTGAGAGCTCTTTATGTGTCATGTTTATTTGAAATATTATTGGTTAGATTTGGAGATGCAGGATTTCATGATCTTTTGTACTCTGGCAGCAGCAGCCTGCAGAGACAGACTTGAATTTCACACTTGCTGAACATTTGCAACTGATTATTGAGAGAGTACTTCAGCTGAGAAAATGTCACTGCCAAACTTCTGTCAAGACAGCCAGTGTCATTTGCCTTGTGTCTTTGATGTGCATCATCGATGTACGTGTCGGCTGAAAGTGAACCATTCAGAATACATTCTGAATGGTTCTGGTCATTAAATCACTGTCACGTTTCTCCAAACAGCAAGAGAGAAAACCCAAAGTTCAAGGCTGGTTTCCACTGAGATAATTAAAAACCTATTGTCTTTCTCCTCTCCCTGGCTCTGCAGCCACAGGAGGTCAGCCTGTGGCAGATACACATCAGCCTCTATTGAGTGGAATGAATTGGGAATAGCTGGACTGTGCAGTGGTGGTACAGCCTCTCTCCCTCTTTAGTTCCTACCCCTGGCTGGCTCCCCCTTTCCACAGGGAGGGGAGGTGTCTGGTGCTGCAGTTCCTTGATAATAAGACAATGTTAATATTCTGTGTGGTGAGCTGTGCACCAGAGCGCCGGTCAGAGGATTGGAACGGCATGTCGTGGGAATAGCCATGAGCGCAGCTGTGTCGGTTTGTCGGAGACGTGCTGTATTTCTTAACACTTACACACACGGGCACACGTCACACACACATCATACACACGTAACACACACATGCACTTGCAAAGATACATGCACATATACACAGAGACATGGCGTTGGAAAAAATAAATCCAAGGTGTTTTACAAATGCAATACTGGACAAACAAACTGAGTCATATTTTCATTCATAATATACCCTTGTTGTTGAGTCATGAAGCTGTTGTGATTGGCTCCCATGATCCCAGAATACTACAATAACCTTAACTAATTAAAGGCACGTTTGCACGTCATGATCAGCTGCCGCTGTCGTCACAGTTCTATTCCCAAAGAAGAGACAGCAGCGGCCAGAGTGTCCAGGTCTACATCTTTCTCTCCTGGTGTACACTTGCACGTGTCAGTGTAGTGTAGTGTCGGCTACACGTGAAGCTCTCCTCGGCCTCAATGGGCTGCTAACTCCACTGTTTTCGAACACATACGCCACACGGCAGATGTTCAACAACAGGAGAGCTCCAAAAAGCAGAAAGCTTTTTCACAACTGTGCTTTTATTCTACACACATTAGAGGTTTGGACAATAGAGCCCAGGTATGATCAATAGATTTGATTCTGCCTCAGAGGCTGACAGAAACCATTATAACAGGCCAGTTACATAATCCAGTGGATTTCCTGTGTTCCCATAACATACTGTACTGGGTGGGGTGCTTTAATCACACATAGCCCAGAACAGCCCAGAACATTGTTGTTTTAGGCCCCACTACAGTCACTGTTTGGTGGAAAAGAGCGGAAATGGGCGCCTCCAGAGGTTGGGGATTGTTACTGGTAATTTGTGACCCCGTTAGATTTCTGGTGATCCCTGCAGTTCTATGGTTCAGTGGAAAAAGAGTGTTCTGATGTTGAACTCTATGATGGCAGGTTGCCAGTTAACCTCTCAACACTCACACAGACACACACTACATACACCCACACACACATAACATGCACATACATGCATACTGACAACACACACACACACACATGCACACACACACATACACTTTCACACTCACCATATATGCTGCTGCTACTGTCTATTATCTATCCTGTTGCCTAGTCACTTACCGCCTACCTGTATGTACATTACATAGCTACCTCAATAACCTTTGTACCCCTGCACCTCGACTCTGTACTGGTACTACCTGTATATAGCCATGTTAGGTTCTACTCCTTATATATAGCCATGTTATTTTCTACTCCCTGTAAATAGCCTTGTTATTTTCTACTCCCTGTAAAAAGCCTTGTTATTTTCTACTCCCTGTATAAAGCCTTGTTATTTTCTACTCCCTGTATAAAGCCATGTTATTTTCTACTCCCTGTATAAAGCCATGTTATTTTCTACTCCCTGTAAATAGCCTTGTTATTTTCTACTCCCTGTAAATAGCCTTGTTATTTTCTACTCCCTGTATAAAGCCTTGTTATTTTCTACTCCCTGTATAAAGCCATGTTATTTTCTACTCTCTGTATAAAGCCATGTTATTTTCTACTCCCTGTATAAAGCCATGTTATTTTCTACTCCCTGTATAAAGCCTTGTTATTTTCTACTCCCTGTATAAAGCCATGTTTTTTTACTCATTATTTGTATTCGTTTTTCACTGTGTATTTATTCCTTGTGTCCCTATTTCAATTTTTTATAAAATGTTGTATCTTGTCTTTAACTCTGCATTGTTATAAAAAGGACCTGTAAGTAAACATTTTCCTGTTATTCTACACCTGTTGTCTACAAAGCATGTGACAAATAAAATGTGATTTGATTTGACATTGTCGCTGTCAGGCATTTTGAAAACACTGCCACCACGCTGGCCCTGATTAATTCCCCTTGCCATGCAAACTCTCCATTTGAGAAGGCCTAATTACATAACCCCATCAATCTTCCTCTGCTCATTTCCGAAGCCCTGAAAGAGTAACACAGTGTTCAGAAAACACAACAACATATTAACATCAGCTCAGAGAAATGAGGCCTGGCTATCTCAGAGGAAATGGCTGTACAGAGCAGAGATGTAGGAGGAAGGGCAGTGTACACAAGGTCTGAGTGGTGTTGTTGTTTAGGAGGCAATGAGCGAGGGATTGCAGGAGGTAGAGATTAGGACACTGGGCTGCAGCCCAGGGGGATGTCATGTCGGGTGTGGAGCACTCTGGGAGATTGCCACAGTAACCTTCAAAGAAGGGGCCCCAGCTGTTTGACGGCCTGGCTCTCTAATAAACCTAGTCAATGTCAGTCAGTCACACTGAATAACAGCAGCCAGCGTCTGTCTAGCATGCAAATCAGTCCAAATGAAATGGAATGGATGAGAGGATACGGGATGCATCTCTATATCTAGGTTACATTTTCTCCCTGGTCCAAGTCTCATATCCTATGAGAATGCCTATGATTTTGTCTGTGAAGACAGCATTTGAGATCGCATGTGTGGATGAGTGTGAGCTAGTGTGAGCTAGTATGACATCGTGTGAGCTGGTGTGAGATCGTGTGAGATCGTGTGAGCTAGTGTGAGATCGTGTGAGCTAGTGTGAGATCGTGTGAGATCGTGTGAGCTAGTGTGAGATTGTGTGAGCAGGTGTGTGCTAGTGTGCCATTATGTGTTTGTGCGTGAGACTTATAGCAGAAGGCTGGTGCTGGTGCCGAGGTTGTGCCACTGCTGCAGGTGTTCCCCTTGTTCTCTCTCTCTCTCTCTCTCTCTCTCTCTCTCTCTCTCTCTCTCTCTATCTCTCTCTCTCTCTCCCTCTCTCTCTCTCTCTCTCTCGCCATTCAATTCAATTCGAAAGGCTTTGTTGGCATGGGAACGTGTTTATATTGCAAAAGCAAGTCTGTCTGTCTGTCTGTCTGTCTGTCTGTCTGTCTGTCTGTCTGTCTGTCTGTCTGTCTGTCTGTGTGCTCTGCTTTCTACAGCAGAACCCTGGGACCTCATTATTCCAGTTGCAGGGGAATTGATCAAACAATGCATTTAAACAGGGAGCCATGATAATCAGCCAACAGCCATCTACTTAACGGTGCTCAGGAAAACATGTATATTTCAGCCGTCTGCCACAACACTGGAACATTTTACACCAGAATTTTTAACCCAAGGCACATTTGTATGTTTTACAGCTCAATAAGTTAGTTGTTTGTGTTGCACAGAGGGACACAGAGAGGGTTTTTGTAAACTGTCATGATGAGGACCCGAGGAGAAAATGAGTCCTTTATACTAATCGATGGAGAGAACATTCAGACTGTCAACACAATCTGTTACTATTGTGTCACATAATTTATTTCCATTTATATCCATTCATCACAGGAGTGCTCTCTGATGTTCAGACCAGGGTGCCACAATGGAAAGTAATTCCCCCTTCACCCCCCCCCCCCCCCACCCCACCCGACACACACACACACACACACACACACACACACTCGTTCTCTCTCTCTCTCGATGTTATGCCAAATAATAATTCAAGCCCATGCCTCCAAATAAATCAATGTATGTTTTCTGCTGCTGACGTGTGCATGTCTAATGGGCCTGTTAACAACTGTCCCGCCATGCCAGACTGCCAGTTGGAGAAATCATCCCGTCTTTCACTTGAGGCAAATCCTGTTACCAGCAGAATACCAATCCACTGCTGTGACGCAGGTCTTGCGTCTGGACCCGCTCAGATGAGGATGAATCAGACCAAACCAAAATGTTCTGGAGGCAATCCGGTTAGAAGTGCAGTGGAGAGGGATCCTAACGTAGTGGGAAGCCTGTCCTCTGTGTCCGTTTAGAAATGGATACTCATAGAAATATAACAAATGAAAGCCGTTGCCTCGGGCACATGCTCTCCAGTACTCTGGTCACATTCACAGCCTGATTTAGTGCATTTGGGGGGAAAAATGTGAGTGGATGCAATTGCCTACCTGTCACAATAGTTTGAAATATGTGTGCATTGCTATCTACAAATGAACAGCACACCAATTCTCCACCCTCACATGCCAGCAATTTGCAATTTACTAATAACGGTAAATGCTGATTGTGAGAACGTGATTCAATGCAAAAACGGAAATTCTGAACTAGCCTATTCAGCAATGAAGTGGCCTACTCTCAGACTCTAGTCTCTGGCTCACTCCACATAGTCACAGCTTTACACTGGTTCAATGTCACGAAGAACCACTGAGGATGGAAAGAGCTGCCAGGGCAGATCACGGTCAGCAGTACACTGTAATCTTTATGTGGGAATACTTTACTGCCTTGCCATGGTAGAATTCTGCTGTGACCATGAATCAAACTCTCTGAGACATCTTCTCTGAGACCACCACTAAAGGCTACTCCCACTCCACACTCATGATCACTTGTCTTGCACGGTTGCCTCTGACATGGACCTGCTATGGGTCAACCTTGCTTGACCTGCCTGTCTGTGAATTTCAATTACATTTGTTATGTAAATAATATCCTTGACTCACTTATTCATTCCTTGAGTAAGTTTTACAATCTAAATGCATGCCTTGTTCTGATTCAGAAGTTGACAATGACAATTCAAACGCCATGCTTTGGCTACTCTTTGTCCCATGGGACATGGTGGTCTAGAATGTAATAGGCCTGCTTTCAGTACCATTTTGACTGCTGCACTAAAGCATCCATAATATTGGCATCATTTCAAAAGCCTATGTCCAAACTCCTGACCTGTCAATCACTTGTCCACCTGTCCATATCCTGATGCAGTCACCTTTACCCTGCCTTCATGTACATATGTACCCACTCTATGCACATTGACCTGGTACTGGTACTCCCTGTATGTAGTTCCATTCTCATGTATTTTAGTTGATTCCTCTTGTGTTTCTATTTTCTATATTATGTTTTAACTCTGCATCGTTGGGAAGGGATCATAAGCAAGCACTTCATGGTAAAGTCTACACCAGTTGTATTCAGCGCATGTGACAAATACAATTTGATTCGATTTTGACACCTGCCGATACCAACACTTGTTCCACACACATTTGTAGGCTATTTAAACGTCCTGGGTCAAATATTACTCAAATACATGACATTATATCTCCTCCACTGGTTTTTTACTTGTTTATTCCCATTGCGCAAAGAGAGAGAATGTTGGGTATCTGTATGGAGACAAGACCCCCTCCCTCCCTTATGTCGCGCCGCTGCTGCTTCGCTCTGCTCTCGGATTGGACCGCCGCTGCGGAGGGCTGGCGTTGATGCAGTCTCGCTGCCTGGCGGTAGTTGCATCTAGCAGCCGTAGGCCGACAGAAACAATAGGGCAAGACAGTCTGACAGAGGTACTGACGAAGCAGACAGAAGCACCAGCAAGGTGATATTATTGTGCGCCGCTGTGCATATTGGCAACAAAGCGTTGAATCTGCACTATTCAGAGACACGATTTTGCACTGAAAATCAGACCAGTCCTGTAACGGTTTATCCTGCTATACAAGTAAAGTTTCTGCTGAACGGAATGACAGCACCAGCTCTTGCATGCAGCGCAATCTGAGAGGTAAGAGACATTGATTGATAACAAGGAATCATCATTGTTGGTTGGATCATAACAATTTCAATCAATTTATCAGTGCTTTTATTTGGATTTTATATACCTGCTTGTTGATTTTGCATAATGTTTCACACATTCATTATTCCTGCTGGTCTGTTTTCATCCCGTAATGGCATGTTTACAAGCAAGTCGATGTGCTTTAACATATGGTTTAGAATTAGCTTGGTGGTTTAAATTGTGTGCTTACATCTCTCAAATTGTTATTTGTTGTGCATTATTGTCTTACTGTAACCTATTATTTAATACCTCTACGGCATCGTAACATGTAGCCTGAGACCAGTATAGTCAACAGTAGGAGAAGGACAATGGGTATGATAGCCTATGGCTGAAGCCATTTGGCTTGACAGCATCATAGTGAAATAGCCTTCCAATGAATTGCAGTGATATTTATGTCTATTAATAAATACCTGTGTAGAAGGCCATTTGAAATGGATATGATGTGCTCAAGTGCTACATCTGTCATTGTAAACTGTTGTGTGTTGGTGTTGATGTTCCTATGCTCCTCTCCTCAGTGCCTTATCTGTTTGTCTGTTCACACACACACACACACACACACACACACACACACACGCACATTTACCTTTTACACAAATTATTTTTCTATTCTTTTAACACCTACAGTAAAGTTCCATATGAATCCTCCATGCTGCTTGTAGACACAACATGTCCTTGTTCTCGTCAGACGCTGTAGATAATAGCGTCTGACGATAATAGTGTCTATGCTTTGTCTGTGCTGGGACATGTGATCCAAAGACTTGTGTGTTCTGTGGTCACTTAGCCAGAGCGTTCAGAGGATATCTATTCTAACCTTTGCCTTTGTCATCTCCATCTCACACTGGCCATACAGCAGTGTGAGGTGGAGAAACAGCTGTAGCATTCAGAGCATATGCAAACTATACTCTTTGTGAAGTGTCCCTCACTGACCATACTGTAGATGTAATGGGGATCATATTCAGATACTCAGCATTACCCAGAGCAGCAGGTTGGATGGCTTTCCTCTCAGACAGAGAGTGACAGTGTTATGTAAGCAATGTGAGTGAAAACAGTTGACTTTGCTGTTGGTGGAGGTTGGAGAAACCCCTCTGGGGATTTTGAATGGTTTGTGAGAGACAACAGAAACCCATCCCTCTCTTACGACGCAAACTTAATTCTAGATGTACCGTTATATCATTCAAATTGTGAGCTTTGTGATTTGAGAGCTGCTGGTTTGGGGGCATTGTGGGTGTTTTCTTACTGGCACTCACCTGTTTGTATTTGACAATAATATGCTAAGGGTATCAAGGTGCCAGTCTGTCTGGCGTTTCTCCTTGACTGTGAGAGGAAACAACAGTGGCACCCAGTTCACCTAGTCCTTGGGATATAGCCAATTTTACCAGTGGACAGACCCCAGGAGAAGGACTTCTGCACTGTTCTATCTTTTGGTCTAAATTGCTCACTGTTACAACACCAAATAAACCATGTTGACCCTTATTATTCATAGGTGTTATGAGTCATGACAACTAAAGCACCCTCCACACAGGCTGACCTATTCTGCACATTAGTTTTGGTACTATGCAAACACACAAAACTATATTCACACCCCCTAGCTGTTTGGAAATGTAGGACAATGTACTTTTTTGAGGATGGCAAAATGGGCTGTGTTAGATTCGTTCAAACATTTACAGCAAATTGAGGCGAATGGCCCCCACTCCTCAGTTAAACAAAGAAAACAGTACATTGGCTGGATGTTCTGTTTGGGTTTAGGACATACTCCAACAGCCTGCCAACATGGTCAATGGCCCAGGTAATTGAACTATCTACCAGACCAGCAGAACTCAAATTGCAATCTCACTGCATCAACGGCCTTTCGTCCAGTAAAGCTGTAGTAGGACTTCTCTAAGTAACTGTGATACCTTTGTTAGAATACCTACTGCACTGAACAGCAACACAGAGGACATGCTATGCACACACAATCAGCTGTAGATGGATGCTGTGTTGCATCCATGGAAGAATACATTTTACAACATCAAAGACCATGTCACAGTTTCTATTTGAATCTAAATGGCTAAGCAAGACAAGGCAGTGAACGTGTGTTACAGAGGACATGGGACACATTTATAAGAGTGCCAGACTCCTCATTTAATCATGGACTGGGCGGCAATCATCCACATCGTAACTGTGGGAGACAGGTAATGCCATGAAGAATAAATCACAAAACTGTGATCCCATTTCACAGTCAGTCTCTTGATTTGTGTAGATTTTGACATGTCAATCAGTCATTTACATTGTTGTTTCCCCTCTAGAAAATCGTACTTAATCACATTAAATCTTACTAACAAAGCTTGATATTCACAATTTACACTGCATATCTACAAATGAATCACTCCGGCTCATGTTACAGTGATGGTAACATTTTGTAGGTGGATTACCTCTTTACTCCCAGATCTATTGATTAGACATTAGACATTATTATTAGGTGTAAATACTCAAGAATGGACCTTGGCAGGCAGCATTGATCAGCTGGCCAAGGCAGCTCTTGCTGTGCTGCTCTTTCTGTTGTGTGGGGTGTGTTTGTGTGAGTGTAAATGTGTCTGCGTGCACGTGTGAGTGTGGAGAGCAGGAGGCAGATGACCATTTCTCAGCACTTTGTGCGGGTTGTCACGTATCCTACCTATAGTCACATAGAACCCAGACTGTAAGTCAATATCCCTGGCATCGCCAGCAATTAACTACAGCCTGTCTGCCTGTCTGCCCTCTATGAGCTGTGAGCTGCATGCAGCAAGGCGACAAAAAGGTCCTCAGTGTCCAGGCCTCTTACTGCACTGCTCAGCCCCTCCCCCATCTGCAGTACTACCCAGCCCCTCCCCCACATGCAGTACTGCCCCTTGGGCCCTCCAGTCACCAATCCTCATCGACCACCTTTTCTCTAGTGCTTTATGCAAAGACCAGCGTCACATGGGGATACAGAAGGAGGAGGGGTGGGGATGAGGGCTGTGACTCAAGGTACACCAGTCAAACTGTGCTCCATCTGTGCTTTGAATAGAGATGAGCTGAATCACATTGAGGAGAGACATGGCACGGTGGTCACAGTGCTCTATCTGTGTGACAAACAGAGCTTGATGCTCCCAGAGGTCCTCCTGGGAATAGCGATGGCATGAATATTCCGGGGACGGGGACTGGGGGCAGGAAGCGGGGACGGGGTCTGGGGGCAGGAAGCGGGGACGGGGACTGGGGGCATGAAGCGGGGACGGGGTCTGGGGGCAGGAATATTCCGGGGACGGGGACTGGGGGCATGAATATTCCAGGGACGGGGACTGGGAGCAGCGAGGGAGCGGGCCTGGTGGCTGCTGTGGGGCTGAGTCAGGGCTGCAGCAGAGGAGAAGAGCTTAATTACCACTGTTTGACTCTCCTTTCATCTCCAGGCTCTTTGATATGACACAAACCATGCAGAAGTGTGTGTGTGTGTGTGTGTGTGTGTGTGTGTGTGTGTGTGTGTGTGTGTGTGTGTGTGTGTGTGTGTGTGTGTGTGTGTGTGTGTGTGTGTGTGTGTGTGTGTGTGTGTTTGAGGCGCTGGTTCATCTTCATATGTAGAAGAGAACCGAGACTGGGCTGCCTAGGCTGTTGTGTGTTTTAATAACCTTGTCAGTGGGATGCTGACTCGACTGCTGCTAGTAGTCATAGTACTGCTTTGATGGACAGCCAGCTGGCTCCCCTGTTGAAACAACCTCCTCAGTGAATTGTCACACATGTACAATGCACAAACTCACAGAAAAATAAGTGCACACACACACACACACACACACACACACACACACACACACACACACACACACACACACACTGTGGAACCGTCCCTGAGGCATACACAGATGGACTATCCACAGGATGTCTCTCACATCCTGTCTCATTCAACACATTCTTATCTTCATTAATGAGAGATGGCACTATTCTGCTGTACCATCAGGGCCGTGAAGTTCATTCAGTCATTCAGAGATTTGTCTGCCCTGGGTGATGAAAGAAAGGATATTGCAAATGAGTGTTTCTTGGCTTGTCGTTACATGGTCTTGGATCAGACGGCCGACTGAAACAGATCTGCAATGAGCTGAGCTGACAAAATTTCACCGGCAGGCAAGATAATGAAAGTACCTGTCAAGAATGAACCACTGTTTTCGCTGTGTCTCTCCTTTTCCATGCAAGTGAATGTTGAGTTGATGCTCGGAGTAATTTGAGGCTCAGACTTAGACTAAAGGTTTTATGGATCTCACAGAACTCTAACAGGAGCTGTGCCTTCCAAAGTTTTGTAGGGCACAGAAGAGTAACAGAAGAAGCATAGCCAAATGATCTGAATCCAGAGTGCGAGTGACTGATTAGTGAAGTGGAAAGGGAATTAGCTGTCTCTGTTCTTTCCTCTTCAGTGGTTGTGTGTTTCCCAGCACTGTTCTCTGGGTGGAAACTGAGGCCTGTGATCTCGGTCACTTGAAAGGGGCTTCACACAGCGGAAAGTAGATCTGTGTTTAACGCAGGATGCAATGGTTACATAAGAGCTTATTTGTCTCGGATACAAAACACTCATTGTCTTTGATGTTGTCGATAAGCGAGGTGTGTGTCTCTCTGTGTGTAGAGAGAGGTGAGACACAAAAGCCATTGGTGTATCCACCGTTTTCACTGTATAGGCTACGTGCCTATCTCTCTTTAACCTTGCATTCCTTCCTGCTCCTCCTGTTAACTTCTTTAGGAACAACAGCAGTCACCAGATCCCTGTGCTCCAGGCATCTCTCCCAGGCAGAATGAGCTCCTCTCCCCATGGGTCCCACGGGTCTGGGTCCCGCGCCTCCATTGACATCCTGGAGGAGCTGCAGCTCATTGCTGCCCAGAACCTGGAGAAGCTAGACATCAGCAAGTACTATGAGGTCATCAGGGAGCTGGGTAAGGGTACCTATGGGAAAGTGGACCTGGTCATCCACAAAATCAGGGGTGAGTTTGTCTCTGATGGAAGCTACCTGCGCCATTGAGAATAACCAATGTGTTATATTCATGTCAGTTGGTCTATTCCAGACAGACCACCAACAGAGCTCAACAAAACAGAAACATTGCTTGCTGATGTGAAAAGAAATGAAACATTCTGGGGTTTTATATCAGTGTTTACAATCAGAACATTTCGATTCACTCCAGATTCCATCTAAAATGTGTTTTTTTTAACATGTTTTCCACGGCCACAGTAATCTTACACATCTTTGAAGTATTTAGATCGCTCCACTCTTTAAAGAATTCATTTGTGGACCATAATTACAGTGAATGCGACGTCCCTAGTTTCGGAATAGCAGTGAAGCACAAACCCCATCCAGATTGCTTATCAAAATGACCCATTTTAGCAAATCTTTTCAACCTTTGTGACATAAAATGCAAGACAAAATGTCAACCATCTGCTCAGTACACTTTACAGTCTTATTTAACTAACTCTAAAGTGTGTGGGGGGGAGCAAATGACCCTCCTACATCTAGGGGAATAATGACATACACAAGCCACCAAAAAGCACAGTTGTCCTCCGCTCTTTTATAAAGCAGTGAAAGGACACACCAACTGGATCTATCCAAAACCCCTATCACTGGGTTGTCATTAGACCTAAATCATGTCCAAAACCACTATCACTGGGTTGTCATTAGACCTAAATCATGTCCAAAACCACTACCACTGGGTTGTCATTAGACCTAAATCATGTCCAAAACCACTATCATTAGACCTAAATATTGTACAAAACCACTATCACTGGGTTGTCATTAGACCTAAATCATGTCCAAAACCACTACCACTGGGTTGTCATTAGACCTAAATCATGTCCAAAACCACTACCACTGGGTTGTCATTAGACCTAAATCATTTACAAAACCACTATCACTGGGTTGTCATTAGACCTAAATCATGTACAAAACCACTATCACTGGGTTGTCATCAGACCTAAATCATATCCAAAACCACTATCACTGGGTTGTCATTAGACCTAAATCATGTCCAAAACCACTACCACTGGGTTGTCATTAGACCTAAATCATTTACAAAACCACTATCACTGGGTTGTCATTAGACCTAAATCATGTACAAAACCACTATCACTGGGTTGTCATTAGACCTAAATCATGTCCAAAACCACTATCACTGGGTTGTCATTAGACCTAAATCATTTACAAAACCACTATCACTGGGTTGTCATTAGACCTAAATCATGTCCAAAACCACTGTCATTAGACCTAAATATCACTGGGTTGTCATTAGACCAAAATCATGTCCAAAACCACTATCACTGGGTTGTCATTAGACCTAAATCATGTACAAAACCACTATTACTGGGTTGTCATTAGACCTAAATCATGTACAAAACCACTGTCACTGGGTTGTCATTAGACCTAAATCATGTACAAAACCACTATTACTGGGTTGTCATTAGACCTAAATCATGTACAAAACCACTGTCACTGGGTTGTCATTAGACCTAAATCATATCCAAAACCACTATCACTGGGTTGTCATTAGACCTAAATCATGTACAAAACCACTGTCACTGGGTTGTCATTAGACCTAAATCATGTCCAAAACCACTACCACTGGGTTGTCATTAGACCTAAATCATGTACAAAACCACTGTCACTGGGTTGTCATTAGACCTAAATCATGTCCAAAAACACTTACATCCAGGCTGTATCACTACCCGCCGTGATTGGTAGTCCCATAGGGCGGCGCACAATTGGCCCAGTGTCGTCCGGGTGTGGCCGGTGTAGGCCGTCATTGTAAATAATAATTTTTTCTTCATTGACTTGTCTAGTTAAATAAAGGTAAAAAATATTTACCCAGCTCTCGGATCCCACGCTGCCACTATATTACATTCCCAAATTCAAACATTTGACGTTATCAGCTCAGGACATAAATAATGAGAAGATTTCTTGCCGTCAGAGATGTGTTGAATAGTATTTATATGATGACTTCTTAATCATGCTGCTGTGTAATTAGGGTGGCTGTAAATTTGGATTAGGGTGGCTGTAAATTTGGGTATAATCTCAGATTAGGATGATTCATAGGGGAGACCAATCTTTATTTTATAGTTTGATGATAGCTTTGATAATGCTCACTCAATCCATCATACAGGTGGATATTAGCTTGAATGTAGAGCTGTCGTTCTGGAATAATTCATTGCATATCAGTCATCATGTGGGATTACCACAATTCAGCAAAAATGTATATTAGGAGATCAAATCATTTTGAAGCAAGCTATCAAAACAGTTCTTCACTTTCAAATCTGATTTAGTTAGAATTAATATTCACAATTTCTCTGGGAGTGAATATCCATCTAAATCTCTTCAAAATGTACAGTACGTTCAATTAATATTTAGTGTTCACTTTTGTATACAACTATAGAGAGACAATATTTGTTATCTTCTATTTGCAGTGCAAATATTTTCCCAATACAATTTTTTTTTGTTGATTTTAATAGTTCAACATTCCGTTTTTAGTTTTAGTTTAATTTATTCACACAAAAAAAGACAATTGAAAGACAAACAGTGACATTAACAAAACAAGGTAGAGTAAAGATGTGTGCAGGTGGTTAGAAACCCAAGAGGACTTTTATGAAAAAATACACAGTGCATTCTGAAAGTATACATGTTGTGTTACAGCCTTATTCTAAAATGGATTAAATAAATACAAATCCTCATCAATCTACACACAATACTCCATAATGACAACGAGAAAACAGTTTTACATTTTCTTTTGCAAATGTATAAAAAATCTAAACAGAAATACCTTATTTCCATAAGTATTCAAGACTCTTTGCAATGAGACTTGAAATTGAGCTCAGGTGCATCCTGTTACCATTGATCATCCTTGAGATGTTTCTACAACTTGATGAAAATGATTTGGAAAGGCACACCGGTCTATGTAAGGTCCCACAGTTGATAGTGCATGTCAGAGCAAAAACCAAGCCATGAGGTTGAAGGAATTGTCTGTAGGCTTCTGAGACAGGATTGTGTCAAGGCACAGATCTGAGGAAGGGTACCAAAAAATGTCTGCATCATTGAAGGTCCCCAAGAACATCATTCTTAAATGGAAGAAGTTTAGAAAGACCAAGACACTTCCTATAGCTGGCCACCAGGACAAACTGAGCAATCGGGAGAGAAGGGCCTTGGTCAGGAAGGTGACCAAGAACCCAATGGTCACTCGGACAGAGCTCCAGTTCCTCTGTGGAGATGGGAGAACCTTCCAGAAGGACAACCATTTTCTGCAGCACTCCACCAATGGAAGCCACTAGATGGAAGCCACTTCTCAGTAAAAGGCACATGTCAGCCAGCTTGGAGATTGCCAAAAGGCACCTAAAGGACTCTTAGACCATGAGAAACAAGATTCTCTGGTCTGATGAAACCAAGATTGAACCCAAGCGTCAGGTCTGCATGCTCACTACTTTATGCTCTGACCAGAGCTGAGGTGATGCTATTGAAGAAGCTTCTCTTTTCCCCTGAGCTCACAGAGCCACTGTGGCACCAGGGAGAGACAGACATTGAGGCATTTCTATCTGGCAAATTTCCATCTCCTAGTCTTGACCTTGTCCCCTTCCCATATTTCCTCTGCTAATTTCTGTTTTCCTGTCATTCGGGGAAATAGGCTGTGGTCGGTAGAAGGTTCTGAGACGTTTCCTTCCAGATTGCTCTGCGCTATTCCTCCCAGACGACATAATCCATGTCACGCTTCCTGTGTCTTTATGTTATACACTGCATATACCAAACATTAGGAACACCTTCCTAATATTGAGTTGCCCCCCTCCCTTACCCTCAGAACAGCCTAATTTCATTGGGGCATGGACTCTCAAGGTGTCGAAAGTGTACCACAGAGATGCTGGCCCATGTTGACTACAATGCTTCCCACAGTTGTGTCAAGTTGGCTGGATGTCCTTTGGATGGTGGACCATTCTTGATACAGCCGGGAAACTGTTGAGGGTGGAAAAACCCAGCAGCGTTGCAGTTCTTGACACAAACCGGTGTGCCTGGCACCTACTACCATTCCCCATTCAAAGGCACTTAAATATTTTGTCTTGCCCATTCACCCTCTGAATGGCACACATACACAATCCATATCTTCAATTGTCTCAAGACTTAAAAATCCTTCTTTAACCTGTCGCCTCCCCTTCATCTACACTGATTGAAGTGGATTTAACAAGTGACATCAATAAGGGATCATAGCTTTCACCTGGATTCACCTGGTCAGTCTGACATGGAAAGGTGTTCTTAATGTTTTTTATACTGAGTGTATATGAATCACAAGGGTTTACAGACAGGCAAAGGAAAAGCAGCTCCCCCTCCCAATCATTGGCTCTAATTTTATTAGTGTTGCACTTACTGGCTCTATTTCAGTACGTGTTTACTGAAACACTTTTGTATGTAATCACTTTCAATTTACTGCCAAATCCGCTGCATCAAAGCTGAAGTGCCCATGCAGCCCCATCCCCTCCCCTCTGTAGGTAAAGAGGATGGTGTCGTGACTAAACTATTCTGACAGAGGCTTTGGAATATTTATAAATATATTTATAGATCACTCCCTCAGTGAAAAAAATGTGGTCTTGGATGAAATCCTGTAACCTCACTAAATTGAATTAATCCCAGACAGGTTTGGTAATTAATATCAGTTTAATTTATTTACAAGCCTAAATTTGGTGCAGCTAACTGTCTCATAGAACTCACAGAACATTTTTCATCCAGTACTGTACATTATGTTCTAGGCACTAAGATGGCTCTGAAGTTCTTGAGGAAGAAAACAACCAAACTGAAGAGCTTCTTAAGGGAGTACAGCATCTCTCTCTACCTGTCTCCCTGCCCCTTTATCATCAACATGTTCGGCATTGCCTTTGAGACAGACGACTACTACGTCTTCGCTCAGGAGTATGCCCTGGCAGGAGACCTCTTCGACGTCATTCCCCCTCAGGTGTGTTCATCTGCTGTTACAATAGAAGGCTCTCAACATAATGTCTGAAATAGGAATAACATAAAAGCAATTTTATTTCCAGCTGAAGGATAATGTACAGATTCAACATAATAAATGTTCATGTGTAAAATTAATGTGAGATATCGGTGCTGTATATCTATTTTTAGAAAAAGCTCAGATAGCAACATAATCCAAGTCATTATCTAACCACTCGTCATCCATTGAAGACTATTTATGGAAAGTTATTTTCTACAACTAATGTAATACCTGATAACCCCTAGTCAACATGTACAGTGGAGAGTTACATAAAATCCTTGGCTTATTGCCAAACACACATTCTCACGGACGGCTTAAATATTTTACTTGCTGGTGGATTGTTTGACCTCAGTGTGTACTCGTCTCTGTTTAGGTGGGTCTTCCAGAGGCGGTGGCTAAGCGTTGTGTCCACCAGGTGGCCATCGCCCTGGACTACCTGCACTGTAAGAAGCTAGTCCACCGGGACATCAAGCCTGAGAACATCCTCATCTTTGACAAAGAGTGCCGTAAGGTCAAGCTGTCAGACTTCGGCATGACGCGGCGTGCCGGCTCCCCAGTGAAGCGTGTCAGCGGAACCATCCCGTACACGGCACCGGAGTTGTGCGACGCCTCTCAGCACGAGGGCTTCTGCGTGGACTACAGCACTGACGTGTGGGCCTTCGGTGTCCTCCTCTTCTGCATGCTCACCGGCAACTTCCCCTGGGAGAAGGCCCTGCCGTCGGACGCCTTCTACCAGGAGTTTGTGCGCTGGCAGCGGCGCCGGACGGGCACGGTGCCCTCTCAGTGGCGGCGCTTCACAGACGAGGGGCTGCGCATGTTCCGCAGGCTCCTGTCCATCGAGCAGGAGCGCCGCTGCTCTGTTAAGGAGGTTTTCAGCTACTTCAACCACCACTGGATGCTGGACAATGAGTCGGGCAGCAGCAGCGTTGCGGGAGGAGGGTCAGTGGGCAGTGGGCCCCAGGTGGAGCTCAGCTCGTCGTCATCTGAAGAGGATGTACTGGTGGACAGGCTAAAGCAGCAGAGCCTGATAGAGCCCATGGGCGGACACTACTCCTCCACCGGCTCCCCCTCCTCCACCAGCAGCTACGAACGTGTCTCCCGTGACAACGGAGGGGCCGGACGCATCTTGGTCGCCACGCCCATTGAAATCTGTGTGTAGAGATTGGCTATGTGCACACACATACACACACACTAACATACGATGGTCAAATAACAGAGAACAATCTTCCTGGTTAAAGGAAGAGGTGGAAGAACAGCCTGGTCTCATAGACTAGAAGTAACATCGTAAATGTAAATCCTCGACACTGAAATTATTATGATATGTTACTTTTTGTAAGGTTACATAAGACAGGTGGTTACTTAAGGCAAAAACGAAAGTTGGGTGGTTGGTCAGGCGTATGACTCGAATGTCTAGCAACCAAAAGGTAGCAAATATGAATATCATCACGGATAACTCTAGCAACTTTTGAACTACTTACTACTTTTTAGCTACTTACCATGTTAGCTAATCCTTCCCCTAACCTTAACCCTTTTAGCTAACCCTAACCCTAACCCTGACCCCTAACCCCCAGCCTAGCTAACGTTAGCCAGTTAGCTAAAGTTAGCCCCCTAGATAGAATTCGTAACATATAGTATCTTTTGCAAATTTGTAGCTTAATGTACGTTTAGAAAATTTGTAATATATAATACGAAATTTAAATCATTATATATCATACGAAATGGGTGATGGACATCCACAAATTATACATACCATACGAAACGAAACGTAGCATATCATGCTAAATGGAGTGTCACGGATTTATGAACAGAGTAATACAAAATGCTCTGAGACCAGGTTGGGGAGAAAGGAAGATGAGGAAAAATGATGGTTGGTGCTTGAAGGAGGTGGTTGTTTCACTATAGATTCTGACAGACATTCCTACTGACGATTAACTCTGAGGGAATGACAAAAGACAATCACAACCAGTACTGATTACTGAACAGATGTGTGGGCGTCTGCAGGCATTTATTGATGTATTGTACTGTAGCTATATTCAGACTAAAATGTACAACAAGATCGGACAGAGACAACAAACATGTGAAGGACAAAACAAGCTTTTACAGAATAGCAACATAATGTCCTAGTAAGTTGTATTGGAGCTCACCAGATCCTATCATAAAGCAATATGTTCAAGCAACTTCTCTGCAAAAAATGACTTCTCTGATAAATGGCTCATGGAATAATGGAAGAAATTAAACCATTTTGAATCTGATGTAATTGCACCAGTAAAAGATAATTAGAGAGTGTTGGCTGTCATTGTGACTTTTACCATAGTGCAATGTGAACCAATGGTACTATGGTGTGTTTGTATTGTATACCCTTATGTTCTGTGGGTATAAGAGCTTTATGTAATGTCGTTTTTGTTAATATTATTTATTTGAGTCCTTGATTTCTGAACATATATTTTTTCTATTTATTTTCTAAAGTAGCATTAGAGATTTGACTTGTTTTATACTTTACGTTTGCCAGTGTTTTACTGCTAGCGCAATTTAAGCAGCTATTTTGAAAAGGGAAACTGCATTTGACCTTCCCCCATAGCAATGTCATATAATCCCATGGAACTGCTTTTCATCTCATGTGAATGGATTATGTTGATGTTGGCCATTACCTCTTTAGCAGTAGCTATAGTGCATTATTATGTCAGTCCGAGTGTTTAGTTCACCTCCTCTTGTCTGCCTGCTATGCCTGCTAGGCCTGGTACACCATGACAGTAATGCAGTAATGGATAAGAACACCGATGCTGACTTTAGGTGATAGCCTGCAGTAGACATAACCATTAGAAGCTTAACGCTACTATGGTTTTACTTTACTTTATTGACTGTTGTGTCATGGTGACATGAGGACGAAATGTTCATGTTTTATGTAAAGCATAAAGTGGTTTCATTTAGAGTTTTCTCAGGTATACTCTTTATAATGTATTATACCATATACACACCATATACATCCTCTTTTAGGGATCATTTAAAACCTCCAGCTGAACCTACATGTTCTGTGGGCATGTCGTACCATAACTCATTTCTTATCTTTTAGCTTTTAACAGTAGGTAAAAAGGCAGAATCCTACAAATGAATTTCTTTGACTGGTTTTTTATTTTATACATTCGTTTGGCAAATGTGTACATGCAGATGTCAGATGAAAGCATCAAAGGATGAATGGATGAGCATTTTCTTAATTGCATGGTTAATAAAGAAAACGTGTGAAATCAGCTCGTACAGTAATTGTTCAAGTGAAAAATATGTGCAAAAAAATAGTTGTATAGTGAAATTTTGCTGTGGCACAAATTTGCATAATTTGATATTGTTCTCAAAACAAAATCCAGGGCTGAAATAGCAAAAAAGAATTGTTCCATTGTATTTGACGTGCTGTATTTGTATAGGCTTCCATCACAAGATCACAGACGATGTAGTGGGACTATGGGGATACTACCTACATGTCCACAAGTACGTTTGGGATGTGACTTTAATTATTTGTTTTATTTTGTGTGGCTTACCTTTGAAATGGAAACAATATAAAAGGTGGAAAACAGGATGGGATACTGGATATCATGTCCACCATGGAAAATCTGAAATACATGAGGCATTTGGGAGAAATGCACAACAGTTCATTTTAGAATAGACTCGCCTCTCTCTGTGTGTTGTGTTTTTCAGAAATGTTTGCATGAATCAATATTGCTCTGCAGGAACGCTGTTGAAATAAATCTCTAGAGTGAAAAGTTTCAGTATTTATTTTTCTGCCACTGGAGAAAATACTTATTGTATGTTAACACAAGCAAACACACTGGGCCCTGTTTCCCCCTCTGCCACACCCACCACCCCCTCAGAAACACACTGGGCTCTGTTTCCCCCTCTGCCACACCCACCACCCCCTCAGAAACACACTGGGCCCTGTTTCCCCCTCTGCCACACCCACCACCCCCTCAGAAACACACTGGGCTCTGTTTCCCCCTCTGCCACACCCACCACCCCCTCAGAAACACACTGGACCCTGTTTCCCCCTCTGCCACACCCACCACCCCCTCAGAAACACACTGGACCCTGTTTCCCCCTCTGCCACACCCACCACCCCCTCAGAAACACACTGGGCTCTGTTTCCCCCTCTGCCACACCCACCACCCCCTCAGAAACACACTGGACCCTGTTTCCCCCTCTGCCACACCCACCACCCCCTCAGAAACACACTGGGCCCTGTTTCCCCCTCTGCCACACCCACCACCCCCTCAGAAACACACTGGGCTCTGTTTCCCCCTCTGCCACACCCACCACCCCCTCAGAAACACACTGGGCCCTGTTTCCCCCTCTGCCACACCCACCACCCCCTCAGAAACACACTGGACCCTGTTTCCCCCTCTGCCACACCCACCACCCCCTCAGAAACACACTGGACCCTGTTTCCCCCTCTGCCACACCCACCACCCCCTCAGAAACACACTGGGCCCTGTTTCCCCCTCTGCCACACCCACCACCCCCTCAGAAACACACTGGGCTCTGTTTCCCCCTCTGCCACACCCACCACCCCTTCAGAAACACACTGGGCTCTGTTTCCCCCTCTGCCACACCCACCACCCCCTCAGAAACACACTAGACTGATCAGGAGAAAAATACATTTACCACTTTTTTGTCTTTAAATAAACATCAATGCATTTTGAAAGCAGCAGTCCAGTTCTGTTGCCTCTCAGCTGCTGATATATTCCCATGAGTAGATATTTCATAAATCTGTTATTTATGTGTTTTGTTATTAGTAACGTTATGGGATTGTCTTGTCTTTCTGTCTTGTCTTTCTGTGCCGTGTAATTTTGTTGTGGAGTTTGTCTGTAGAACATGTGCTGCCAGAACTCATCTCTTATTCAGACCATCCAATAGAACGCTGTCTTCCCTAAACTTTCCTCTCCTTTCATTCAAAATGAAATAAAGCAATCTGAAATTAAGCTTGAATCTGTTGTGTGGCTTTGAAGTGTGCGGTGCCTGAGAGGCTGCAGCATGGCTGGCTGGTGGCGACAGAATGGAGATGTGCTACTAGACTAGATCACAGTGGAAATGACCACTCTGTGTTGTGTTGAAAGTATAATTCATCTGGATGAATCATGGTTCTGGTGTTTATTTAAAAGGTATTTTAGAGAGCCCACTCAATGACGCCCCACTCAATTCTGAAACCACTGATGCATTGTTTCTGCTCAGTTGTAATGTACAGTAAAGTGATTCTATCCAAAACAGGGCTGGTCTGTATTATACAATCCCAGATGGGTTTTTCGGCAAATGTGACCCAGGATTTCTAGTCCACGTAAACCCTCACTACTAACCAATAACTACTTGTAAAAGGCTTATGTAGTCTAATAATGTAGAGTGTAGTTCGGAGACTACTGGCCACAAAATGTTGCTAGCTCATTTGAAATATATATACAGTATATTTGATTTTTTCTCCCCAATTTCTATCTTGTCTCATTGTTGCAACTCCCCAACGGGCTCGGGAGGTCGAAGATCGAGTCATGCGTCCTCCGAAACATGATCCACTAAACTGTGCTTCTTAACACCAGCCCACTTAACCTGGAAGTCAGCTGCACCAATGTGCCTGAGGAAACACGGTTCACCTGACAACCGAGGTCAGCCTGCAGGCGCCCGGCCCGCCACAAGGAGTCGCTAGAGCGTGGTGAGCCAAGTAAAGCCCCCCCAGCCAAACCCTCCCCTAACCCAATTGTGCACCGCCCTATGGGACTCCCGATCACGGCTGGTTGTGATACAGCCCAGGATCAAACCTGGGTCTGTAGTGACGCCTATAGCACTGTGATGCAGTTTCTTAGACCGCTGCGCCACTCGGGAGGCCTGAAAAATATTTGATATTCTTTCTGGGGCCTACACTGTGTATCACATTGATGAAGCGTGTGGAGATAATGAGAAGGGGTGAGTGAATAGGGTGAGCATCCGTGCTTGAGACAACCAGTACCAGGGCAGGCCTGTGGATCTGCTTGGATGCAGCACAGCAGGGAAACCAACAGCTCACCCTGGCCAAGGCAGTGCTGCTGCTGCTGGAGTGGAAATCATCAGGACTGCATGTTCAGCATAGCAATTACTATAGAGCACTGCACTGCACTGTCATGTTTACTGTCTCTACTGTAGCTGTGGCTAGCAGGGGGAGAGCGGCTGGGAGGATAACGGTTTGATACATCCTTAAATACTATTTGAATGTTACTTCTAATGAAAAAAATACAATGATGTTCAGTCTCCTTAGCTAATCATGCACACAGAGTGTAAGACCACAGAGATGACCTGTACAGATGTAGGATCTTAATTCAATCACCCTGTTGCAGGAAAACTTGTAGTGTATTCAAGGTTTAAAAAGGCTTCTGAAGTTTGTCATTTCCACTTAGAAATTTCAGACCTGATTTTGTGTATCAACACCGACAAAAATGTCCCTTTGGTTATAATCCACATAATAATTCCCATTTCCTGTTGCTGCAGGATGGCTTTCCTGCTGTAGCAAACTGGCTCAAATGAAGATTTAACATCTTTACATGTGAATAAAAAAGAGTGTGATACTGTATCCAACACAGAGGGATATTAAACTGGCCACAGTATGCCTGTTTAGACTGTGTGGAAGAGCCTTTATAAGAGCCTTGAGCAATTGTGAGCGTGTGAACTCATTGCCAAGTAGAGAGAGGAATGGCTTACAGGTCTAGTGGAACTGTACATTTCATCTCCAAGACCTGGAGGTTGGAAAACCTTGAGGGGTAAACATGCAGGAGGCTTTTCACATCCACAAGAGTATATTGTTGGGAGCAAGTCCTCTACATATAGACATCTCAAATCAAATCAAATATAAAATCAAATCACAGTTTTGCAGATGTTTTTGCAGATACAGCTAAATACTTATGATTCTAGCTCCAACAGTGCAGCAATATCTGTCAATACCAATAGACACATAATAATAGAGGGAGAACAAGAAATTAAGACATATCACATAGAAAAATATGTTTGGCAAAAAATAGATAACTGGTGTGAAATGGACTCAAATTATAAAAATAAAAAAAAGAATCTGACTCAAGCAATAAAATATAATCTGACTCAAACTATGAAAAATAATCTGACTCAGATTATAAAAAATAATCTGACTCAAATTATAAAATAATCAGACATAAATTATGAAAAAGTATCTCTATTAGGAAATTATCCATTACAACATGAATAACTATTTTTCAAAGAGTAGATTGAGTCATGGTTACAGGACAATAAAATATTCATGTGAAGGCGATTCCACGACTTCTTTCACTGAGGATACTAGGTCATTGAACCCAGGGGAGAGAAGAAGCCATCCCTCATGGTCCAACATGTATCCCAGTGTCCAATACGTCAACCTGATGCACTCCGTAATTCTCCAGGTTATCTTTGGGCTTCAACAACACAAGCCAATAATAATTGTAATAGTGTGGTGAAATATTGTCAGCGCCGCTGACAAAGTACAGAGCTGTAACCTATGATGATATGGTGATATACTGTGGGGGCACTTACATGATTTGTAAAGATGGTGTTTGATCTATACTGCCTGGATTGTTGCTGTCTGGTTGGTGGTGCATGTGTGCCTCAAATGTGTGACTGATTATGTAACAGAGAATTGGTGAGGGCAGATATTTTGGCAGAGATAAAAGAGTTATAATTATGTTATTTTGTGCCTTCACGTTTTGTGCATTAGGCATAGGGCATAGGCATGGGTGGACCCGCCCCCCCCCCCCCCCCCCCCCTGGAAAAAAATAATTTTCGTTGTCTTTGTCGTTATGAATCCACTGCCCATCCTTAAATTCTCATCTATGCTTCAGAATCAAATAGTTGCTCGTCTTGATTGTTGACCAATGACCAATCAACGGTATCGGGTCGCGCATATCCAGATAAGTGACCTGAATTTTTTTTCCATTTTGCCAGGCAAAACATAGTAGGCCTACGTTTATCATCCATATAAAATACAGTTTGCCAGAACAATAGTCTACCTGACGATTTGATTTATCATTTCATATTTCTGACCAAGTTTGGGTGGCTTCTGTCTAAGGATAAGCAGCTGCAACATGCCTTCAATATTATGGGATGAAGATGTAACATATTTTGGAAAATGTATTACAATATTTGTGAGGAAGAACAGGGCAACCCTGCTGCCAATGAGCACTCCGCAGGCAGGATGTTCTCCAAAATGATGGCGCGGTGCAGAAACAGCATGCTTTCAATCAGATCCTGCAAGCTCCACTTATAGTATGCTACAAGCAGGCCGTATGATTGCTCTGGACTCCAGAGAAGTGACATGATATACCCCAAGTTGATATTGGCTGCGAACATGAATGAATTTCAGCTATAAATGCAGATATAAAACGTAGTTCTGTAGTCTATATTGCGTTTTGAAAATGCATCACTGTTTATGGCTGTAATGACAGGCTACATTTGTACACGTGTGTACACACGTGCATGTGCTTGCGTTGGGGTTGCGTCGCGGGTTTTGTACCAGTCCTTAATCGGGGTCATGGGTCAAAAAGTTTGAAAACCATTGGGACACATGATAGTGACAACAAATGGAGTTGGGTTGGATATAGCCTAGTAATGGTAGGCTACAGTATTTCAAATGGAGTTGGGTTGGATATAGCCTAGTAATGGTAGGCTATAGTATTTCTTATCTTCTATGATGACTGGAATTGTGTTGGTCATTGTTAATAAGTGCAGCATTTATTCCAGTTCAAAATAGTTTAGCAAAATACTTTACTCATCAGATTGTGCTGCTTTCCTCTGTTCTTGTAATAATTGATTTGATATAATTGAATGATAATTCATTTTTGGGGGGAGAGCCCTTTTTTTCATTGACCCCAAATGGTCTGTGCATGGCCCTGTTGTGCATCAGTTATTTTGTGACCCTGGATGATGAGATTCTGAGTAACCTGCAATGGCATTGTGCTGCTGTGCTGAGCTGCTGAGATAGTGGTTGTGATCGAATGAGCCTGTCAGAGTCCTGGGAGCTGAGATAACACTGCGCCCAGAGCTAAGGCTGCTGCATGCACGGAGAGAGGAAGAGGGAGTGAGAACGAGACGGAGAGAGAGGAGAGAGAAAGAGAGGGAGAGAGATGGAGAAAGAGAGTGAAAGGGTGAGAGAAGTGTGGGCTTTAGGCATAAACATAATTAGATAATTTAGCGTGACAGAGCTCTCCCTGTCTCTCTTAACTTAATCTCAAAGATAAACAAGCGATTATTTATCTTAGATACAGCTAAAACGCTTGTCCTAACAAAACACTTGATACAGAGTTAAATGATAGCTCTTACAGGTCACTCCATTCACTGAAATGGCCCAAAGTCAAACAAGGTTAGCAATTATGATGCTGGCATTTTGCTGTGTTTACAACTTACACCTACGTTAAATACATTTTTCTTATACCCAGTTGACATTTGAAAAGGCTTTTATAGTGGAACTGCCCTAGTTACATCATCATCTGATGAGTTCTACAGGGTTTACAACCTACGCCTGCGTTATATTATTCTCTTATACCCGGTCACAGCATTAACTGATGTGTCAAATTGTTGTATTCCACACATTGGTGATAGAGGACAGGGGTTGGGGAAATACTTACAGTAGGGTACTGTAGGAAAAATGTGAAATGTCATGGAATTTATGCAGGAAGCAAATATTTCCACTGTCATAAGGGCTGAAATACAACCCACATTATGTTGGATGATGCAAGTGTTTCATAATTGTCCAATGAGGCATAATATATGTTTGGTATTTTCCACCAAACTCTTCAGCATCTGTTATCTTCAGACAGACATCCAGCATAATCAGTCCCCTACAGGTGTAGGATCTTAATTTGATCTATATTGTCACAAGAAATGTATCTAGCCAAAAGTATGCTACATGAAAAGTGCTGCTGTTAATATACATTAATACCTTCGGAAAAGTATTCAAACCTCTTGACTTTTTTCACATTTTGTTGCGTTACAGCTTTATTCTAAAATGTATACAATTATTTTTCCCCCCTCAACAATCT
The DNA here is from genome assembly GCF_013265735.2 of Oncorhynchus mykiss. Lineage (NCBI taxonomy): Eukaryota > Metazoa > Chordata > Actinopteri > Salmoniformes > Salmonidae > Oncorhynchus > Oncorhynchus mykiss. The sequence goes on along the minus strand of NC_048576.1, from coordinate 80,766,608 downwards.
ACACACAATAGCCCATAATGACAAAACAAAAAAATTGTATTGACATTTTTGCAAATTTTTTAAAAGTAAGAATACTGAAATATCAAATTTACATAAGTATTCAGACCCTTTACTCAGTACTTTGTTGAAGAACCTTGTCAGTGATTACAGCATTGAGTCTTCTTGGGTATGATGCTACAAGCTTGGCACACCCATATTTGGGGAGTTTCTCCCTTTTTTCTCTGCAGATCATCTCAAGTTCTGTCAGGTTGGATGGGGAGCTTTACTGCACAGATATTTTCAGGTCTCTCCAGAGATGTTCGATTAGGTTCAAGTCCAGGCTCTGGCTGGGCCACTCAAGGACATTCAGAGAATTGTCCCCGAAGCCACCCCTGCATTGTATTGGCTGTGTACTTAGGGTCATTGTCCTGGTGGAAGGTGAACATTCACCCCAGTCTGAGGTCCTGAGCACTCTGGAGCAGGTTTTCATCAAGGATCTCTCTATACTTTGCTCCGTTCATCTTTAACCTCAAATCTGACTAGTCTCCCAGTCCCTGCTGCTGAAAAACATCCCCACACCGTTATGCTGCCACCACCATGCTTCACTGTAGGGATGGTGCCAGGTTTCCTCCAGACTTGACACTTGGCAGTCAGGCCAAAGAGTTCAATCTTGGTTTCATCAGACCAGAGAATCTTGTTTCTCATGGTCTGAGAGACTTTAGATGACTTTTGGCAAACTCCAAGCAGGCTGTCATGTGCCTCTTACTGAGGAGTGGCTTCCATCTGGTGGCTTCCATTGGTGGAGTGCTACAGAAATTGTTGTCCTTCTGGTAGGTTCTCCCATCCCCACAGAGGAACTCTAGAGCTCTGTCAGAGAGACCATCGGGTTCTTGGTCACCTTCCTGACCAAGGCCCTTCTCCCCCGATTGCTCAGTTTGGCCAGGCGGCAGCTCTAGGACGAGTCTTGGTGGTTCCAAACTTCTTCCATTTAAGAATGATGGAGGCCACAGTGTTAGTGGGGACCTTCAATGCTGCAGAAATGTTTTGGTACCCTTCCCCAGATCCCAGAGGATTTCTTTCAAATCCATTTAGAATAAGGCCGTAACAAAATGTGTAAAAAGTCAAGAGGTCTGAACATTTTCTGAAGGCACTGTGTGTTAGTGTGGGTTTTCAGTGAATTTATGTAAATCACAAAGTTCATCGGTACTTCTTGCAGTGCAGGAGCATTCTCAGCAACAAAAGTGCTAAAATTAAGATCCTACATCTGTATGCTAAGATATCAAACTGTTAGCATATGGAGCTGCCATTCCAAATGGCTGTCCATGTGTTAACCCTTGTAATGAAAGGCAGCTAAATATAGTCTCATCTTCCATGGGGAGGAAACACAACAGCTGTTTGAATATTCTCTGTGAAATTGGCTGCTTAAAATGCAGAGGTTTGCTCAGTTAAACCCTCTTCCTGGAGACAAAGCCACAGCTCTCTCACACAGGAATGGGATGCCAGTCTATTTTAGCAGGTGGGAACACGGTTATATTCTAGGTTCAACAAGGTGAGATATGCTCTGTGTGCACCACCCACCAGGTCAGGATGACACCCAGTTAAAAGTGAGGCAGACACGCGCAGTAAAACATTGAGAGCAGATTATTCCTGATAACAGGGGTAGAGGAATAGATGAATAGCTCACAGAAGGCGTCTGAACAGTTTGCAGAATAATTATTCATACAAGGAGAGGGTGAATGGTTCAATATGACCGTAGCAGTCTAGAATAGGGCAGTTATCTACAATTACTGTACATACATAAAGAGAACATAAACAGCACGGATACATCGACTTCCCGTTGTTGTATGCATCACAAGTTCAACATATGTTCGAGCATTTTTATATAGAAAATCTTAACCTAACCTGTCCCACTGAATCACGGTTACATCTAATAAAAGAGATGAATTATGATAAAAATTATCACATCTTACACAGGAATGTCAGCTTTTATTCAAACAGATGACAAAAAGGCAACAGTTGCAAGCTGTTACAGACAATTAATTCCATGTGTCAGCCATCTCTTCCTCACACATATGTAAGACTGGAACACCCATACATTTCCTTAATGGACTGCATTAACAGAACCCAGTATAAAATGATAATCTCTGGAGCCAATAACATTAATGCAACGTCTATTCCACAGTGGTTCAACGTAATTTTATTGAAATGACGTGGAAACAACGTTGATTCAACCAGTGTGTGCCCAGTGGGTTGAACCTTTGCAAACTTTGTGCAACATTGTACCTTTTCCTCATTGAGCAGCACTACCACCATGTCAGCTGAACATTACATAAATAAATATGCACAACATGATTAAATCATAAATAGAAAATAAATATGCCTTTATGACTGAATTTACACAGGCAGCCCAATTCTGATATATTTTTTTACTAAAATGGTCTTTTGACCAATCAGATCTGAAATAGATTTGATGCGAAAAGATCTGAAGTGATTGGTCAAAAGACCAATTAGTGGGGAAAAAAATAAAAAATCTGAATTGGGCTCCCTGTGTAAGCGCAGACATAGAAGCCTTTCTGGAGATCCATCACTTCCTCTGTTGTCATTTAGTTCCGAATGATTACCAAAGCATACCAGCAGAATAATCTGAGATGCAAAAATCCTTATAGTAACATACAGAAATCTGAATTTCAAAGTAGCAATCTTGCAAAACAAGTCATATTATCAGGGGAGTGACTGGTTGGCCTTTCAAAGTTAATTAGGATGAATACTGAACTCAACTATTGTCCTCTCAAGGTTCCTATTAAATAAAGGTTCCTATCAAATAAGGAAACAATAGCAACTCTGTCACACATTGTGAACACAAACACATGTCAATCGTCAAATCAGTATTAAAAGGTAAAAAGACCAAACATAGATATAAAACTTAAACAAAATATAACATTTTGGTCTTTCAACAAAGCAAACAGCACAACAAACCTGGCAACACAACTCTCAAGCTTCCACAGTGGAGACGGGCCAAAAAGACTACGGCCATCTGCAGGCAGACACACAATAAGAACATTTGGCTTCATTGGTACAATCAATTCAGAATCATTAATAATACTAAAGTAACATGGACTCAATGTAAACATTGAAGAGATAAAAGAAAACATGAATAGAATGTTGCAGTTCTTCCACAGCCTCTTCTCTGGGGTGAAGGAGAGTATCTATCCGATGCTGTCAGGGAAACACAAGGGAACAGTGACACTGTTATAGAATTGGACAAAAATAATCAGTTACTCAAGTTTACAGTACACTTATATAGTAGCTAGGGTCACACACTGACCCAGAAGCCCTTGCAGCAGATTAAGGATATTCTTTTAGCACAGTTGGCAAATCAGTGCCATTGCTTTTTCACACCTTGTTCTGCCAGGGTCCCAATCACTAGGTAGGTTCTCATGTTCCACACAGCTCATCTCACTGAGGGAAGGTCTACCTGCACTCATCAACAGCAGAGCGACTGGCTGTGCCTCTAAACCTTCCTGTTAGGATTCTTATATGGAATTCAAACCTCTTTAAACTTCAAAGTAATTATCATGGCTTTTCTGACATGTCTGTGCACAATCCCTGTCAAACGGACACTGTAGATTGTGTGTGTTCCTTAATCAACTAATAATCCAAATTGAATTTGGAATCCTCTAGAGCAGGGGGTGGCAGGTTTGAATCCCCGAGCCAACTAGGTGAAAAATCTGTCGATGTTTTCCCCTTGAGCAAGGCACTTAACCCTAATTGCTCCAGTTAGTCGCTCTGGATAAGAGCGTCTGCTAAAAAACTAAAATGTAAATGTTAATGTTCCCAAACTTTTTAGCTTTGCAATCCACCTTAAGTGTTTGAGCTGTGATAAAACATACACAGACAGAACAATGATGAGCATCAATGACTAAATACTGTCCTATTTATAAATAAAGCCGGAGCCCTTCCAAAGGACACACATCTATAGTTAGTACATTTTAAACCGTCTGGTCTCACATGATGAATGTAACATGTCAAGGGCATAGAAAATCACATACCTTCCATGGTGTCCAATTCCTTCTCTCCTGTCATCTGTTTTCTGGCATGTTCACACCTCTGAATGATTTATTCTGGAAAGGACAAAAGTGCAATATTTCAGAAACACCGCGCTAGTAGCCTAGATCTCAGATCAAAAAGTAATGATCTTTAGGCAACCCTATATTTTAAGGGTCCATAATAAACCATTTATAAGGCATTTACAAACCGTTTGCTCACCATTTATTAATCATTACACCTACATTTGTAAATGTTAGTAAGATAGCTATTCACAAATGTACATATATTTCCTTAAACATCCTGCGTTTTGTTATTTTACCAGGTACTGCTGGAATGACAACTGCTACATCTACCTTGTGCTTTGGACATCTCATGGAGAAGTTTTCCTCATTAAGCACACAGCCTGCAAAGATAGATAGAAAATAAAACATTTAGTCAACACAATGTTTCTTCATTGACATAATTGTACATAGGCAGAGCAGGACAGCTTCCCACCTGACTGAGCTGCACAGCAGTAGTGGTACTTATTGGGGCACCCTTTCTGGAAGCAGCCCATGGTTGCACCTGCTGCGTGGCATGTTGAACACACCTGGAAAAGAAAGGACATGTAAAAAAGCATGTTTGCATAAAGCTGTATTTGAGAGGCCAAGGAAACAGTGAAGGAGAAAGGCACTGTGTGTTACCTAGTCACAAGCATAATGGTCCTCTGTCTATCTGAGCTGCTTCAGTTTGACCTTGTTTACATATTTTGATAAAGTGAGGCAGACCGAACCTACATTTCAGGAATGTTAGGAAGACACCAATGCATTTTGATTTAGCATACACAGCAATATGATCATATTTTCAGTTATGTTCTCATCTATGTTGCACTCGAGATACGCAAGCACAAATGCACATTATCTCAAACAAAGGTATCGTTGAATTTGACTCACTGTTTCTTGGGCGAACCGAACAGCCTCCTCCAAACCGTAGAGCTTTCCTTTAACCAAGAAAACACCTGTGGACCATATGCCACAGTCCTCGTGGATCCAGCATTCATTGGTGTTGTGGGGCACCATAGGCAGACTGTGGCCGTCCACCACGCAGCCATTTGTTCTGAGCTTTTTGGCTGAAGGCAATGTGGAGCTTTCACTATCACTGACTGTGATGCAGCAGTCATCAACTACAGCCTCTACTCTAGGCACATTGCTCAGTTCATGTAACCCATTCTCCCCTACCTGACCACATAGGCCTATCTTACAATCTACAGACAGTTCACTGTCCTTGTATTCTTCCCTCTGGGCCTGCTGTTTGCCTTGTTCCTCCAAAGCAGGTCCAGTTGGATAGTAAGGTCCGTGTAGGTCCCCTAGGCCCACAGCATTAGCAGACCCACCACACAGGCAGCACACCATTAGGGGCTGACACTTACTCTTTGAGCTGAGGCGACCCAGACGATAACAAGACGTCTTAGGAACGACACCAGACAAAGACCCAGTTGGTTGTTGTTGCTGTCCTTTGTTCCGCCTCACATCCTTCTCCTCCTGCTGATCGTTGATCACTGTACAAGCAGAGTACTCCCTCTGCTCCATGTGCACAAAAGGGCAAAAGTCCTCTGATTTACTGGCCCTTTTGTCCTGTTTGTAGTTTGCATATTTCAGCTTGATTTCTGCCTCTTCATGGGAGAACATGGAGGATGAGCTGGCTTGTTTGTGTTTCTCCCTCCTCCGTTTTGTTTTACTTGCTGCTGCTTTTCTACTACTTGAGGCTTGCTTTGCTGGGCTTCTCTGGTGGGTTTTCTGCTTGGTTCCTGACCTTTTGCTCCTGGGTGAAGAGGGCTTTGTCCACTCCTGTTGGGTGTCTTCCACATGTGTGGCCTTGGTCCTTGACTCTGTAGCAGGTGATGATCCTCTCTGTGGCCTTCTAAAGGAACGTAGGCTCTCAGAGGGGTCCTGTCGAACTGTCCGACGGTCCACATCAGAGTCATCAGATTCTACTACACACCTGTACAGGTAGACAGTTGGCTGTAACCAAGACTCATCCTCTGAACTAGATGACTTCTCTTTTGAGTCCATTGTGTCGCCAGAATGTTCCTTGGGTAATATTCTACTTGAGTTTTTGGTATGTAATTTTGAATGATGGCGAGTGACATTGTTGGTGAGTTTCTGAGCGCTGACCCCAGGCTCTATTGTTCTAGGATGTGGAGAAATGCTTTTTTTTACAACATTACTAGCTTCACCTGTCAGCCTTTTCTCATTTTGAACATCAACAGGTAAACTGCAAATCTTTTTCTTTTCATTGGTGATGGGAACTTCAATGACATCACTATCATCACTTGAGATATCCACAGGAGACCTGACATATTTCCCATAAACAGCAGCTAATTCCGACAGGTTAAGAACAGGTTTTGCATTCACCGACATCTCCTCTGTGCTTTCAGATGAATCCTCTGAATATGTATTGTCAGGACTGGGGGAACTCAGTGTCTGGGGCAGTAGAAAACAACCTTTAGCTTCACCCAAAGAGACAGCGCCAGGGGATGGAGAATTCACTAAGGGACTAACAGATCCCCTGTCTAAATAGTCCTGAGGTGAGGGTGCTTCCTTAGAACTGGAAACAAGCAAAATGACATCAGAGTCACTCTGGCTCTCGTCTCCCTCAATACTTTCAGAAATGGGGCTCTCTGCATTTAGGCTTTCTGTAGGGTGTGGCTCGTACAACCCTGAGTCCCGTAAGCTTCTGTCCATACCATTATGTAAAAGGGGGGAGCGAACACAAGTCCTAGTCCCGTAGGAAAGTCTGACACCTGTGTCTGTTAGTGTTTTCTCAGAGAGGAGCTGCATGCAGGGCATAGACACATGGTCATCAGTGATGCTGTGCCAGCTGGGCTTCTTCATCAGGTCCAGAACCTCTGTGGTCCTGGGATTCAGATGACTCTTCCCACATCTCTTTGAGAGATCCAAAGCCATAGGATGAGGGTCTTGAGACGACAGCTCCATAACCTTAAGACAGATACAGTCACAAAGACGGTTAAGCCCATAGGTTATTCAGTAGGCAAACTTTAAACCTAGCCTATATAGACAGAATTTCAAAAGTAGCTTTTCTACACAATAGATGTAGGATTTTAATTTGAGGCAGTTTGCTACAGCAGGAACATAATCATGAAGCAACAGGAAATGTGAATTATTAGCTATGTGGATTATAATTAATAAACATGTTTTGTAGGGATTTATACATTTTTGATTAGGGCAAATCATGTACGAAATTTTAAAGCTAAATTACAAACTTTAGAAGCATTTTAAAACCTTGAATACACTTTTAAGTTTGTATTTCCTGCCGTGCAGGAAAATTCTCATCAACAAGAGTGATCAAGTTAAGATCCTACATCTGTACTATTAATGCATCACTATAACAACAATTTATCGTTAAACCAAGCATTAATATTATTATTGATGACTATCAATTTGCAACTCGTGACAGAAAATTCAGTCTACAAAATGTAAGGTCGCATTGCGTGATACCATTTCGACATAGAATCCATTTCTGAAATATTATCTCTTTCTAACGTCGTTACTAGAGAAAAATGGGAGCTGCCCGTTCAACATTGTACCGGTTACCTACCCTTCGTCGTTCCTTGCTGCAGGTGAGTGCACTGATGACGGTAGCTGGCTAGTGGCTAGCTAGCTACTTGCATCCAGGCCTTTGTAAACAGTGTGTAAACAAAGCCGCAATATAACCACAGCTAACGTTAGCCAGTGACTGTGTTGACAACCCGACTTTAGCTAGCTAGCTGGAGTTAGCTCGCTATTCATCCATAATAACATGCGTTATAACAAACATGTTGCCGAGGACCCACTTATTGGAAAATAGTTGTAAATAAACGAACTATTTTACCTACCTTATTAAAATTAATAAAGTAAGCTGAAGGGGTGCTCCCTTTCCAAAAAGAGCATATCGTAGTTTACTTGCATTGGTAAAGAACTCAGCTGGCAGCTGGTGGTAAACGGGCAATGCATTATGGGAGATGAGAGTTTTGTCAGTTTCATTTGATGTGGACCTAAACAAATATTTTATTAATAATGATAAATGTATGCATTTCCATTCATGATAAAGATGTTATTTTTTTGTTGTAAAATAAAATATAATACAGTTATATAATATGTTGTATATTTCCCTGTCCTCTGATGATTTGATTATGTGATGATTATTCAGTAGCAGACTGATAAAAGGTCATACAATTATTTAAAATAAATCCATTTAATTTATCATTAGATTACTTGACATTAATAAAGAACATAAACATGTGTACTAGCAGGACCAAGATAAACGTCTCCAAATAAAACCACCCACTCACAAACAAATAATACTTTTACATTATAGACTCAGACGGTACATACATACTTGTTCATGTATTTCACAGGTAAGAAAATGAAACGTAATCTGAGTTGTCTTTAGAAATATCCCCGTTCAATAACTGGATTGGACAAAGCAGTGTAATAATTCTACACATTTTACAAACTTCTTGAGATAAATGTTAGTCGTCAGGAAAACGTCTACAAAATGTCTAACCTATCTACAAACGTAGACAGGCTAAATAGTAGTGTGCGTTTAGATACAATGATGTAAAAAAATACAGAATCCTCAAATAATGCGCTTTTAAAATTCTGTAGTACAGTAATGGTAGATAGAACATAACATGTTTGACAATATAACTTTGGATCTCGAAGTGCTAAATGGTGTAAACATGGATAGACCGATGAACAATCCATGTTGTGCGTTGTGTCTCTTTGTTCAGCTGCAGTTATCTTCCTTGACACTCTACGGAGAAAGAAACAAATATCAGAAATCAGATCCAGCATCAAGACTGTTAAATCATAATGGTAAAGCTTGTGTTTCAAAAGTGATTACTGTCAGGCCACATAAAGAATCACCAACAGCTTTTCTAATACTGGCATGGCATACTATTTTTTTCCCTGACATTCCTACATTTCGTAGACATGCAGAAAATACAAGAACATTACACCATTCACTGAATTTGTAGATTATTCACAAGGTGCAGCCATGCCCAAAATGCTGGCTACATTACCAGGACAGTCCGTTCTATTATTCAGTATAACAGAACTAGGGAGTATATGATGGATGAAAGAAGGATGAAAACCAATAGTTGCCTTCAGTATAAGGATTAAAACCATTAGTTTCCTCCAGTATAAGGATTAAAACCATTAGTTGCCTCCAGTATAAAGATTACAACCAACTAGTTGGCTCCAGTATTGAGAGGTCAAAGTGCATGTATGAGGAAGAATAACGGACAACCACACCCCTAAGATACACTGTAAAGGCCCATGAAAGGGCAAAACAGATGTTTCAGATATTTATTATGCATGTGTACCCAAAGGAGATCTCTGTAGGGTTATGCTGCTGTACACTGTACAAGATGACTTCTAATTAGAGCCCCTTTCTTTCATTTGTGTAAGAAATGGACAGAACGTCAAGGGTTATTCAAAATCTAAAGGACTAACTGACATGCTACAGCAAACTGCACAGATAACAGTCAGAGGATTCAGATACATCCAATATTATTAAGATACATAACAGAATGAGGTTATTCGCAAATTGTCTGTATTACGCAATGAATGACATCTGTACGATACAGACTAGTGATGCTGCCAAAACCAGAGGTGGTTGGGGAAACATCCAGCAAACCTTGGCTGTCATGCAGGTTTTGACCTCAGAGTGGCAGCACTCAACACCTTGTCGTTTTCACATCAGTGGTTCATCTCTGAATCCCTGAAGGCCGGGCCACCAGCTTAAAGTCATGTATACCATTATTAGCTGTGTCCACTGCAGGTGAGAGCTCTCCTAGTGCTTTGTGGGCCAACCTCAGGTTCTCCCTGAGATGTCCCAGGTCTCTCTCTGCCTTGGCCCTCATGATGCTTAGCTCTGTGTAGATGTCCTTGTACGTCTCTGTTGCATACCTCTTATCCTGGGGGGAACAGGGATTAGGCTATAAACAGGCACTATTACCAGGTTAAATAGAGTATGACCCATGCTAATATTTGTACAGTAATACATGGTAATAGCAGGACAATAGTGTTGTCCATTTTATGGCTACTCTTCATACATTTATACAGACAAAGGCTATTGTTATTCTGTGTGCTGTGCTGTGATCTCACCCTGTGGGCTGTCTGGAGTTCATCCTTGAGCGAGGTGATCTTCTGCTTGAGGCACTGCACCTCTGACTCCTTCACACGCAGGGAGATCTAACAGTCAGACAGAATCACAGTTGATGCCTCAGACACAGGTACAACACCAGAGGACCAAGGTGCCATAGATCAGCACAGAATGTACAGCACATGAGTATGTCATATGTTTTAGAGGCTGTAAGTTGGTCATGTTGCTAAGGGTGACATCTAGTGGTGTTACCAGTCAAAGGCAGATTCAGTTTACCTTTACATCAAACTTTACTTGACTGGACTAGATAAAGATTATATCCAACAATTTTGTGTTATACTTAAGCAGCATAGCTATTGTGCAGTGAAGTACTACTGAAGACTTACCTCCAGCTCATACACATCTCTCTCCTGACTAAGAGGGAAGGCGTCCTGCTTGGCCAGAGAGCAAAGTCTGGTGATCTCTGCAGCAAGATGGCCACTCAGCTCCTGGGAAGACAACCACAGTCATCATTACTAACACTGCTACTTTGTATTTGACAAAGATATAATTGGGAAATACTTAGAGAAATGTAAGGGACCCTCAAGGTTTTGTTGCAGAGTGTTGTAACAGTCTGATATGACGATTATAAAAGTATGCGTTATGCATTCTACTATGTGTGTTAAGACAGAGGACCCGGCAGCAGATTTAGTTGGCTTGGAGCAGAAACACTTGTGATGATACATGGTCATAATGTGACTGACCTGGTTGCGAGTTCTGAGGTCCTGGTTCTCCTGCTGACACTGACACAGAGCCTGTCTCTCTGCCTCCAGGGCCTGGCCCAGGTGGGAGCTCTCCAGACACTTCAGAGAGTACTGCTGGGACAACACCTCCAGCTCCCTGTGACAGGAGACCAGCTCCTCACTACACACACACACACACACACACACACACACACACACACACACACACACACACACACACACACACACACACACACACACACACACACACACACACACACACACACACACACACAAAACATGGTCCTGAGAGCTGAAAACCACGGCCAAGACTGGACACAAGGTGCACTGTGTGTTATACAGACAGACATATACAGAGCCAAGGACAGGGAGTATGCAGATTATCAGTCCAAAACTCAGTGTTTGTTAGCCAATCCAGTGTACTATCTGGCCATGTGCTTTCCTTGACGATTTACAACCACATAGATCAACAGGTAGTACATTTACCTGTGTTGCCTGCATATTTCTCCAAGATTCACATCTCCTGCATTGTTGTTTTCATGGCATGCCCTCTGTATCTCTCTCTTGAGTTCGGCACGGTGAGCGTTCTTCATTGCTTCAATTGCTAATGCCACAATAAAAGGGGATATGTTCACTCCATTAGAGTGGCATGGAAATGTGAGCTTATCAATATTCTGAGAAACTCTGCCTTCACACATACTGTAAATATCCTAAAAACATTTCACCTTTAAACATACACACACAACACACACACACACTGTCCCCCCTCACCTGTGATAGTAGCAGCCGTCTCCTCCTCCAGCAGTCTGTCTGTGTCTAACTGCAGGCGCTGCAGGTCCTGCTGGTGTCTGTGCTGCAGTTCCTCCACAATCCTCTGCTGGGACTCCTCCATGGTGACAAAGCCATGCTCATATGTGGCCTGCAGGGGCAAACACAGACGCAGTGGACTGTTAGGTGATCCACAGATTCATTGTTATAATGATCACTACTCCCTGGGGTTGGTTCATTACATCTTAATTCTAGTGAATTCAGGAACAACCAAAAATATAATTCATGATCATCGACAATTGTTATTATGGGAGTTGCCCTACCTTTAGCTTTTCTATGTCCTCCTTATGTTTCAGCTGGAGAGATGCCATTCTCCCATCATGCTCTGCTTTCATGTTGGCCATGACAGACAGCTGCACCTCCAGATCCTTCACACGACCTCTCATTGATGATAACACAATCTCCAGCTCCTCCTCCCCCACAGTGTTTGCTTCTTCATGGGGTTCAGTAGTGCTCCTCTCCTCTACTTCCTTATCAGTATCAACTTCCTGGATTCCTTTCTCTACCTCATCTACCCTACTCTCTACCTCATCTACCCTACTCTCTACCTTTATCTTTGAACTCTCAATGCTGTTGGTCAGGAAGTCACCCTCCACCACCTCTGCACACCTTCTAACCCAGCACACTTCCTCTACTGCAGTCACTCCCTGGTTTGGGCTTTCCACCTCCATTTTACCTGCAGCATTCATTACAGGCGTCTCTGTCTTCTGCTCACTTGCAGTGTCTAGTAGCTGTGTGGCTGTTTGCTGTGAGACTATGTGTTCTCCCTGCCTCAGGGGGGTCAACCCTAATCCCACTGAGGAACTCCCCTGTCTCTCCAGGTCTGACTGTCTGGCCCCAAGCTGCTGGTTTTCACTCAGCAGCCCAGCACATCTGCTGCACATCAAAGGAGAAGAAGCAATGAGCAGTCCCTGTTGAGTCTCTTGAAATGTGCTATTGTGTAGAGTGTTAAGCCTACTGAGACGATAGGATGAGAAGGCTTCCATGGCGGTGCAGTGTATGGAAGCTAACCGGGGATCATTTACATTGTGGAAATGACAAAGTCTTTGTGCCAGGGACTGGAGCTCGTCATTGGCCGAGGCTCCGACTGAGGAGGCGATTTGGTTGAGCAGGTAAATTCTCTCCTGTGTGATCTCTGTGAAATGTCGGAAGTCATCGGTGTCATTATGCTGGTTGTACACATTCCATATCCTCTCATCATCATCTTCTTCTTTCATTTCTGAACCTGTTTCACCTGCTATGTTTCCAATGATGTCCAGGACTCTCAAAGAGCTGCATCCATTCATCCTGTCCAGGCCTCCAGTGTTTATGTTTAAATCTTTCTTATTATGAGAAAAAAGACTATGAGCTAGGAGGAGCGTTTGCTTTTCCACTACCATGTGTTCTAAAATCTGACTTAGAATCACATCTGTGAGTTTATCCTCATTGGACTGGGATGGGTTGACCTTCAAACTGTTCAACAGCCTTCCCCAAAACTCCTCCTCTAACTGAAGCTGCCTGACCACTGTCTTGTTCACCTCCACACACTTTCTATCTAATGGCATCTTTACCACATCCATATCTGACCTGTCAATCACCTGCACTACTCTCCCTAAGGTTCTGGACATCAACCTTATCCCTTCCATCACTTGCTGAACCCTTTCTCCACCTGAATCCAATATTACTTCCTCCTGCCATTTGCCTTCACTGCTACACCTTAATCCACTTTCTTTCTCCACCGTCCTTTCCTTCTCTACTTCCTCATTAAACCTTACGATGTCAGCCTCTGCCTCCATGGCTCTCTGGCTGTACAACCGCTCAGCCTCTCTGAGTTGTGTGTTGTGGGCCTGCAGCTCCCTGCAGGTCTGTTCTGTGTGCTGGAGCTGTCTCTCTAGTTCTAATTGCTTGGCCTCCATGGCCTGCAGACACTGTTGAAGGTGTTGCTGCTCCTTCTCACCAAGGTGGTGTGTGTTGATATTCTCTTCCCCAGCTTCCTCCTCTTCATCATCATCATCATCATCCTCTTCTGCTGGGAAGCCCAGGTCTTTGAAAGTGTCCTCCCTGAGCTGCAGCTGTATCTCTGTCTCCTTCAGACGCTGGTCCATTGAGGCTAGTAGGGACTGGGCCTCCTGGAGCTGCTCATCTCTCCTGTGCAGCTCCTTCTCCAGGCCTTCCACTTTGGTCTGGCTGTGCTGCTCTGCCTCAGGGAGGAACTGAGGCCCACTGTACTGAGTGATAAGCTCTGCTTTCAGTCTCTCTATCTCTCTGTCTGCCTCTGTCAGCTGGTTGAGCATCTCCTGGTTACGCTGGTTGAGGGCCTCGTTCTGGCTGCTGAGCAGCTCTACCTCCTGGGATAGTCTCCTCATCACGATGGCCTGGTCTGGGTCTACGTACTCCTCCGTGGGTCTGGGTGTCTCACAGCATAGTAGGTTGTCTATTCTCACGCTGTTGGCTCTTTCCTGAGTTTCCCCCATGCTCAGTGAATCTGGGCTCCATGCACAACTTTTTGTGTGCGATTCTGGAATCGATGTCTGTCGATGGCTTCCATTTTCAAACTGTGTCTGAGAGCTAGTTTCACTGGCCAAGTTAGACCCTCTGTTCTCACTTCCATTCTGAGGCACAGAGTAGGATGAGAGTTCTGTGTCTGAGGTTGGTGACATGACAGGTGTGTTTACTGATATAGGGCAGTCAGGGAACAGATCCTCCAGCCCCTGGAGGTTTCCCTCGGTGTCATGTAGCCAGATGCTGGGTGGTGGTGATGGGTGAGTTCCAGGGGAGCTGTGTTTCTCCAGAGGGGCCGATGACAGGGCCAGGCCAAGCTGCTCCTGGAGCTGCTCCTGTATGTTCTGTTTCTTCAGCTCCTGTTGCTGGAGGAGCTCTCTGGTCTCCCTGTACATGTCAGTCAGGCTTTTCAAAGAGGGAAGATCAGCTTCTGGGCACATTGGGGCCTCAAGCTTACAGGAGGAGGCAAGACAATTGTCTATAATTAGGTAGTTATCATTGTTGCAAAGTGGAAGTATTATAGATGGAAATACAGAGCATATCCATACTATGAATAGGCCAACATATACTTTGCCTTACCGGCAGGGAGGCATGATTCTGGCGTCCTAATGCAGTGCTCAAATGAGCCTCCAGCTCAAGCCTGCGATGGTCTGACTCTGCCAACTGGCCCTTCAACTCCTCTACCTTTAATCACAAGACACAGAGATAAAGTAAGTCCACCGTTAAGCCAACCAGCAGCAGAGAAAGCACCTCATAACGTTAACATTGTTCCTGTTAGGATTCATTTTGAGATACACAGACTCACCCTCCTGTGGTAGGTCTCCAGTAGAATCCCCATATCCTCTTTATCCTTGCCCTGGGACTCAGTGTACAATGGAACAGTCTTCTCCTGTCTAAAGGCAGTCCTTTCCACCTGCTGCCAGCACTGTTCAATCTCCCTCTGTACCCTCTGGTGAGTCCTGGGTGACCTGGGACTGATACCTCCTCTGTCACAGTCCATCTCCCAGCCCACAAGGAAGCCTAGCATGCTGTCATACCTCCTCCTCCTCTCCTCTCGCCTCCTCTTCCTCTCCAGGTCCCCTACCTCCATCCGAAGAGGCTCCTTTGTCTCCTGCTGCACCTCCTGCTCAGAGGCTAGCAGGGCCATAGGGCTGAACTCAGCCCAGTCAAAGGTCTTGGAGCGCCCTTCGCGTCTCCTCTCACGGATGCGGCTCTGTTTGGGCCCCTGGACTCTCTCTGTAGGGACCTCAGAGGAGGGGGAGGAGTCCTGGGTCACGTCTGGCTTAGGGAGGGGCAGTGACTCTGATGGGCTGTAAGGGACGTGATGGACTTGCAAGCTGTTTACAATCGCAACAGAATAACACAAATACTTACTGATGGAGGAAATGAGGCATTCTGCCTAAACAAAGGCAGAGACCTTCCCATCACTACTATAGAATGGTGGTAGTCTACTAATGCAGTACTATGTAGTAGTGAGGCTGGTATTACAGACGCCATTTACCTGGCTACATCAGGAGCGTTAGATGGATGGACATTCTTCATGAGGGCCTGGATCCAGTTTCTCCGTATCCCTGCAGTCATGGCTGACAGAGTAAAGACACACTTCTGGGTCTGAGGGAAGACATTAGGAATATTACTTTGATTGAGTATAGGAGACTTACTGTATGTATAGAATGGATCAACATTCATCTGTTGATTTCAATTTTTGTAGGTATAGATTTAGTCTTACATGGATCTGAAAGCCGTAGTTCCTCTGGACCTGGTGCTCTGAGACATTATGACACTTGGTCAAGTCAATCTCCCCCTCCAGATCTGAGTTCTAACAAGAGAAGATGACAAACATCAATTCAAGACTTGGGATGAAAAAAAATAACAAAACCATGTTTCCCTGTCCTCACAAAATCACATATCTGTGTGTACTTCATTCAGTAAAAATGAAAATGCACATGAACTTGCCTCCTCTGCGAAGGAATCCTTGTAGTACCTCAGACTGTCAGCTGATAGCACAAACCAGTATTTCCTCCACTAGAGGGGAGCAGACAGACATTATAAGGGATAGTAGATGCAGAAACCTACATAATACATTTGAACTGTCAGGCTTCACCTTCATAGCAAGGATCCACAGCACCTTAAACATCACTAAATGTACACACACACATTCAGGATCCATGTGCCTTTGGGGTAGAAACGTGAGAAGGTGTTCAGTGACGAAAGTAAAAGACATTCTGGATCTGTCCATTCCTATACCTGATCCCCCTTATCCAGGTTCATCATCCATCCTTTCTTGAAGTTCAGCAAATCAGGCTGTAAGGAAGATAAGACAGTAAGTTAGTCAGGAGTTCAAAGAGGCACGGCCATACAGATGTTTTCAGACACTTCAACATAAAAGTAAACTGCCGTCAATCCACTTGGGGCTTTCATTTATACTTGTTTAAATTATGAGAGCATCCTTGTTTGAACTGTGACAGTTTTCTGACATGTTTTACAACTTGGCCCTATGTGCTTTCAGTGCACAGAAATTCCAGAAGTATTAAGCACTCACAGTCATGACAGACTCCGAGGTCCTGCGGTCCAGGGACTTAGCTCTTCTCTGAGGAGGAGGGACGGTGAGTTGACCTGGGCGTAGATCTCCACACGACTGCAGTTTCTGGGTGTAACAACAGGACACTATCAATTACTGAAGTAACAATGTAGAAGGTGTCAGATGGATTAGCAAATGTGATCATGTCCTGTATTACTGTAAGCTTGTTGCAAATAAAAAACAAGATGTCGTTTCCCTTTACTCTATCATGACTGAGACGGCTCGGACGTGTGCATTGTATCAAGCAGAGAACCCACAAGTCATGGCAGGTCTCTGGCAGGCAGTGTTGTGAGATGTAAGGCTTATTGTGGGACACAGCAGGAGAGAGGAAGTGCTCTCTATACAGGGGCTATTAAACCTTACTCACATTAAGAATGAGTTCCACTCTGGTGACTGGGCTTGGCTGGGGAGTGTATGAAAAGACTTTGGAGGCTGTATTATCCCTGATGGCCCCTGGCATCCAGTCTCACAAGCCCAGGGATGTTAAAAGTCCCAAATCTCTGTCTTGACAAGATTCCCATATCCCTGACTGTTACCTACCAAAGCTACCTCATATTGGGTTTCATCCTGGCTAACCAAATAGCTCTAAAAAACACATCAGAGAGTCCCTTTAAATCTAGATTAGCCAGCGCTAAATGAAACTAGAGACAGCGGCACCATATGAAACAAGATTATTTTCTCATTTACTTGAGCCTTCAACAGCCTCATTCTTTTTACTCTTTCGTAATTAAAAAAAAAGGAAAAACGACCACTTCAGTAAATCCAGAACATTCTTCGTCTGTGCCCAGCTATTTGCATAGAAAACTATCCAAGGACACATAACAGTAACATGAGGGAGAGAACACTCTGCTCCAGCCAGCAGTGTGAACTAGCCTCCTACCTTCTCCAACAACACTGACCATTCTGGACAGTTGCTGTCTTCCAATGAAGTCTCTTTTCCCTAGGATAGGATGAGAAAGGGGAAGTGGGACTATTTGGGGAATCTGAGCCTGGGGGACAGAGTGAACTGTGAACAGGCATTTGACCTCTCACTCCAATACCCCCCCCCCCCCCCCGCAAAAAAAACTAAACCTACTGTAACTGGAGGAACATAAATGATCACATGGGATAATATGTTCTGTCGGGCAGGAATTTAAGAGAAAAATCCTACAGAGGGATTTAATCAGAGATTAATGTTAAACCTTTGACCCCATGGGATGGCCATCCTGTGTATGATGTGTCTAACTAAACCATATTACTGGGTTCAACAGTTCATACAGTATCTCATATTATAAACAGAAATATATACAGTACACCAGCCATAGTCTGTGAAAAATCAACTACAAGCGGCCGGTTGCACCTTAATTGAGGAGGACGGGCTCATAGTATTGCCTGGAAGGGAAGGAGTGGAATGGTATCGAACATATCAAACACATGTTTCCAGGTGTATGATGCCATTCCATTTACTCCATTCCAGACATTATTATGAGACATCCTCCCCTCAGCAGCCTTCTGTGACATCAACAGTATGTTTTCTACATCTAGTACAATGTGCATACTGTGTACCAGTATGGACTGTACATGTGTTCTATTCTGTAGTGTTAATCCTGAATGCTGGTCATGTGTTTGTTGTTGTCGGGAGTAGACAGACTGATACTTATGCTTTAGTCACTACCTTAATCACCGGAGCCAGTCTGAGAACATGGTGACTGTCATTTCACAAACAGATGTGCACTTGACTCAGGAGATACTGTTCAGTGATAGTCCCTCCCAGCCTCAAACGCATGACCAACAGCAGCTCCCTACAGACACAACAGGTCCCTACAGATACAACAGCTCCCTACAGATACAACAGCACCCAGATACAACAGCTCCCTACAGATACAACAGCATCCTACAGAAACAACAGCTCCCTACAGATACAGAAGCACCCTACAGATACAACAGGTCCCTACAGATACAACAGCTCCCTACAGATACAACAGGTCCCTACAGATACAACAGCTCCCTACAGATACAACAGCACCCAAATACAACAGGTCCCTACAGATACAACAGCATCCTACAGATACAACAGCTCCCTACAGATACAGAAGCACCCTACAGATACAACAGGTCCCTACAGATACAACAGCACCCAGATACAACAGCTCCCTACAGATACATACGCTCCCTACAGATACAACAGCTCCCTACAGATACAACAGCTCCCTACAGATACAACATCACCCAGATACAACAGCTCCCTACAGATACAACAGCTCCCTACAGATACAGAAACACCCTACAGATACAGAAGCACCATACAGATACAACAGCTCCCTACAGATACAACAGGTCCCTACAGATACAACAGCTCCCTACAGATACAACAGCTCCCTACAGATACAACAGGTCCCTACAGATACAACAGCACCCTACAGCTCCCTACAGATACAACAGGTCCCTACAGATACAACAGGTCCCTACAGATACAACAGCTCCCTACAGCACCCTACAGATACAACAGGTCCCTACAGATACAACAGCTCCCTACAGATACAACAGCTCCCTACAGATACAACAGGTCCCTACAGATACAACAGGTCCCTACAGCACCCTACAGATACAACAGGTCCCTACAGATGCAACAGCTCCCTACAGATACAACAGGTCCCTACAGATACAACAGCTCCCTACAGATACAACAGCTCCCTACAGATACAACAGCTCCCTACAGATACAACAGCTCCCTACAGATACAGAAGCACCCTACAGATACAACAGCTCCCTACAGATACAACAGCTCCCTACAGATACAACAGCATCCTACAGATACAACAGCTCCCTACAGATACAACAGCTCCCTACAGATACAACAGGTCCCTACAGATACAACAGCATCCTACAGATACAACAGGTCCCTACAGATACAACAGCACCCTACAGCTACTTACAGATACAACAGGTCCCTACAGATACAACAGCTCCCTGCAGCTACTTACAGATACAACAGGTCCCTACAGATACAACAGCACCCTACAGATACAACAGGTCCCTACAGATACAGAAGCACCCTACAGATACAACAGGTCCCTACAGATACAACAGCACCCTACAGATACAACAGATCCCTACAGATACAACAGCACCCTACAGATACAACAGCTCCCTACAGATACAACAGGTCCCTACAGATACAACAGCTCCCTACAGATACAACAGCTCCCTACAGATACAACAGGTCCCTACAGATACAACAGCACCCTACAGCTCCCTACAGATACAACAGGTCCCTACAGATACAACAGGTCCCTACAGATACAACAGCTCCCTACAGAACCCTACAGATACAACAGGTCCCTACAGATACAACAGGTCCCTACAGATACAACAGCTCCCTACAGATACAACAGGTCCCTACAGATACAACAGCTCCCTACAGATACAACAGCTCCCTACAGATACAACAGCTCCCTACAGATACAGAAGCACCCTACAGATACAACAGCTCCCTACAGATACAACAGCTCCCTACAGATACAACAGCTCCCTACAGATACAACAGCTCCCTACAGATACAACAGCTCCCTACAGATACAACAGCATCCTACAGATACAACAGCTCCCTACAGATACAACAGGTCCCTACAGATACAACAGCACCCTACAGCTACTTACAGATACAACAGGTCCCTACAGATACAACAGCTCCCTGCAGCTACTTACAGATACAACAGGTCCCTACAGATACAACAGCACCCTACAGATACAACAGGTCCCTACAGATACAGAAGCACCCTACAGATACAACAGGTCCCTACAGATACAACAGCACCCTACAGATACAACAGATCCCTACAGATACAACAGCACCCTACAGATACAACAGTTCCCTACAGATACAACAGCTCCCTACAGATACAACAGCTCCCTACAGATACAACTGGTCCCTACAGATACAACAGCTCCCTACAGATAAAACAGCTCCCTACAGATACAACAGCTCCCTACAGATACAACAGCTCCCTACAGATACAACAGCTCCCTACAGATACAACAGGTCCCTACAGATACAACAGCACCCTACAGATACAACAGCTCCCTACAGATACAACAGCTCCCTACAGATACAACAGCACCCTACAGATACAACAGGTCCCTACAGATACAACAGCACCCTACAGATACAACAGGTCCCTACAGATACAACAGCACCCTACAGATACAACAGCACCCTACAGATACAACAGGTCCCTACAGATACAACAGCACCCTACAGATACAACAGGTCCCTACAGATACAACAGCACCCTACAGATACAACAGGTCCCTACAGATACAACAGCTCCCTACAGATACAACAGCTCCCTACAGATACAACAGCTCCCTACAGATACAACAGCACCCTACAGATACAACAGCACCCTAAAGATACAACAGGTTCCTACAGATACAACAGCTCCCTACAGATACAACAGTACCCTACAGATACAACAGCACCCTACAGATACACCAGCTCCCTACAGGTACAACAGCTCCCTACAGATACAACAGCTCCATACAGATACAACAGCTCCCTACAGATACAACAGCTCCTTACAGATACAACAGCACCCTACAGATACAACCGCTCCCTACAGATACAACAGGTCCCTACAGATACAACAGGTCTCTTTGGATACAACAGCTCCCTAGAGATACAACAGCTCCCTACAGATACAAAAGCTCCCTACAGATACAACAGCTCCCTACAGATACAACAGCTCCCTACAGATACAACAGCACCCTACAGATACAACAGCTCCCTACAGATACAACAGCTGGGTCATTATACTGTAAGATACCATCACCGTTATGAGTTAGCAGAGGTTTGTCTGGGACTTACAGGCAGATCCCTAATTACATAGTATCCATGTTTAGGTAAATGGAAAATGTATCTAAGAGGAATGCCATTCTGAGATTACAACACACAACATGAAGTGCAGACGGATCCCCGTCAGAGCATCAAAACCAGTTTAGTTAGAGAACACAACACAGTCCTGAATTATTCACCTTCTCCCTGTCTTACTCACACACACTAACACATGCCTCAACACGGCTGATGGGAGGATTGACTTAGCCATGCCAAACTCCTGCATTTCGGTATGGAACTAAACACACATATATTGGCACACGTGGCACACACACCTGACAGTGTGGACACACGTGGCACACACACACACACCTGACAGTGTGGACACATGTGGTACACACACACACCTGACAGTGTGGACACACATGGCACACACACACACCTGACAGTGTGGACACACATGGCACACACACACACCTGACAGTGTGGACACACATGGCACACACACACACCTGACAGTGTGGACACACATGGCACACACACACACCTGACAGTGTGGACACACATGCCACACACACACACCTGACAGTGTGGACACACATGGCACACACACACACCTGACAGTGTGGACACACATGGCACACACACACACCTGACAGTGTGGACACACATGTGGTACACACACACACCTGACAGTGTGGAATGTAAGAGCAGAGCTTCATCCCTGTCCATGAGCCTTACACACCATGCATTCAGGCCAGAGCCGAAACATTTGAGGTGACATCTTTGCCTCTCCAACACCTGGTCTTAGGAGTCATGTCCAAACAAGTCCAATGGAGAACTAGCGGGAACAGATGTGTGGTGTACACATGTACTTTACCTTAACAATGACAGACTCCATCAATGGTGTGTAAAATACCAATCTATATGTATAGATGTGGAAACACTATTCACTGGACACTGTCCTAAAGGGCTCTGCCGAAAGGGCAATGCTTGTCTTGGACCCTCCTGGTGAGTAACAAGTGTTGCTATTCTTAAAAGCTATGGTTACTCTTTGGATCATGAGGTGTGGTTCAAGTGATGGTGTTATAGTGGAGGAATGTGACAAGCCTTACCGGGAGTGGGAGGACTGACTGCAATGTAAAAACACTGTGACGGTGTGACTGATACCTCTCTCTGGTTGCTGCGAGCTTCACTCCTCCCCTTCCTGGATCCAGCCTGACCCAGGTCCTCTCCCACAGCACTCCTCCCAGCCTTCCCTGGCTCATTGTAACAGCTGAAAAGCAGGAAAATCAAGCCTGTCATTCAACAAACAGCCATGGTGTCCTCCATGGCCCCTCACAGGTGGGCTGTGACATCACTTCCTGCAGGAAGAACTTCAGGATGACAGCTGAATAATGTCACCGCCACTTGTTCTGTACCCCCAAGATGGGCCTAGACTGAGGACATCCATGTCACCTACATCCATCTAGTGCTACTTTTGAATTGGAATTTCAAGTGACATCCTCACCTCCAGTGTCATGTTTTGTTTAGAAAGATAGCAGATATTACATAGATGGAATTCCCTAGAAGAATCCGATAGAGAGTTTGTATATACAGTATGACCACAAAAGCGAATACTATCTTTAATAAACTGTGGGTGTAGCATCTGTCCTGTTATAACAGGGATGGTAAATTCTTGTTGAGGCATGTATGTATCTGTATGAGTTGGCACAAACATAATACTGTGCCCTCAGTCAGTGTAATGTCTTGCCTTGACATTTCTCCTACTTTCTGATGACTGGCAGTTTGTGAGGAACTCAGAAATAGAATTCCTTCAAAATATCTAATTACACAATACTTTAGGAATTTCAAGGCCTTATTCAGGGCAAGGATTCTGTCTGTCCTTAGAAGGCAATGAATGAAACACACAGACCAAGGAGGTATTCCCATCACGTAGCCCAAATACTGTATATGCTGTTAGTTAGGGAACAAACTGGGAGTGCTTCTATAAGCTTCATTTAAAAACCTTTACCTCCCTAATGGAAGAATATGGATCTTTGATGTGCTGTTGGGCTGTGTGTAATGTGTGTACCATTTTATACAGAGAGAAACAGGGAGGCATCTGCTGTCCTTTAGTGCTAATTGCTAGCACATTTGGTCCTAGCCCATGCCAAACCCGTTTATGCCTGTTAGCATTTTCATGACAACACACAACAAATACAAAACCAAATAAATAAAATTGAAACTAATGTCCAAGAACATTGCGTTCATTATAGATCTCCCAATATCAGACACAACTGATAACATGTCTTCTCCATGATTCTCACCTTCTCTCTGCCCTGTTGTTCTTGTTGGCCGGTGGGTGGTCTCTGTATGGCGTAGGCTCTGTGGGCTGGCTGTCGCTGCTGGTGTCAGTCCCCTTGCTGGCCACAGAGTCCAGGGAACTCACAGAGCTACTGATACAGGAGCCGTTGGAGAGCCGCAGACTACCGTCAAAGGTCAGGGAGTCACTGGAGGCTGAAGGGAGGTAGTGGGGATCATGACTTGAGGAGAGTTATTAAATAAAGAGGGCTGTTTTCCGACTGTGACTGCACAGGTTAGGTCTATGTTTTGCATGATACTTTAGGTCATTGCTTTTGGACCGAAACACAAATAGCAAGATTTTTATGAGAATCCTCTTCTGAAAAATCGAACTTCTAAGACTTGTTACATGAGGAATCTGGTCAGATAGTTACTATAATGTCTCCCATCTAAGGAAGTGTCACGTTTGACCATAGTAGACATTTAAGGGACACCCCTACATAGTGCCACTATAAAGTTGCACCTAACAGACCACAGCTCATTAAAGAGATGCCTCCAGTTTGTTTTCCTTTTCATCTGCTCCCAGGCCATGGAAAAGCATCTGTAAAACCTGTCATCTACATCAGCCTAATGAAGTCCCCTACAGGCACAGTCTGCACTACAGGAGTTGATCCTGCTCTCCGTTATAACCTAGGCCCAGACACACCAATAAGTCTGCCTCCACATACTTAGGGTGTACTTACCGTTCATCACATGACCGCTATTAAGAGAAATGTCTGCTCTGCTCGCATAATTAATCTTAGTTGTGTCTGTGAAATATATTAGAGAGGATTGTTTACCATGAGCCATGCATCCTTTTATACAATATTTCAATAACACTACTACACTGGTAATGAATCTGTCCACTAATAAAGGCCAACTTTCTCATCCTGTATGCATGACCACCTGCAGGAAGTTAGGACAGTGTTAGAGGGCAGGAAATGGCTTTGAATGTCTGACAGACTTGAAAGCCTGTCTGAGTGTGTGTGTATATGTGTTGGCTGGTTTCCTGCTTCCACACCTGCAGGGGTCTCGTCCAGGCCCAGGGGATCAGTATCTGTCACAGTCCAGACAGGGGCCACATCCGGACCCCCACTGGGCCACTCTCCCTGCCACAGGCTGGAGCAAGGGTCACCACTTTTCATGACTGAGAAACTGGGCTCAGTGGCAGCCATCTTTGCTGGGCTGGGCTCCTGATGAACACAATAAGTTTTCATTATCATTATGTGTAGAGGCATAACACATCATTGACATATACAGTAGTTGACATATTTTTCTGCAATATTTTCAAACATGTATTTAGGCCACCGGTGACCAGGCATCTTGGTTACAATGTTATGAAAAGAAGAAGTTATCACCTGGGAAGTAGTGGGTTCTACTTTACGTTTCATCTTCTGATTCTGCTTAAAGGTCCGTGGGTAAACGACTAGTTGTTCACTCCAGCTGGTAAATAGAAAACGACACGGACATGACAGGGATTCAAAATATTGTCCATCAAAGACAAGAATTTACAGAAAAGATCAATCAGAAGTGATATCATATCATATTGTAATATCAGAGAAGTTAAGTCAGGAGTGATATCATATCATACTGTAATTTCAAAGAAGTTAAGTCAGGAGTGATATCATATCATACTGTAATTTCAAAGAAGTTAAGTCAGGAGTGATATCATATCATACTGTAATATCAGAGAAGTTAAGTCAGGAGTGATATCATATCATACTGTAATATCAGAGAAGTTAAGTCAGGAGTGATATCATATAATACTGTAATATCAGAGAAGTTAAGTCAGGAGTGATATCATATCATACTGTAATTTCAAAGAAGTTAAGTCAGGAGTGATATCATATCATACTGTAATATCAGAGAAGTTAAGTCAGGAGTGATATCATATCATACTGTAATATCAGAGAAGTTAAGTCAGGAGTGATATCATGTCATACTGTAATATCAGAGAAGTTAAGTCAGGAGTGATATCATATCATACTGTAATATCAGAGATGTTAAGTCAGGAGTGATATCATATCATACTGTAATATCAGAGAAGTTAAGTCAGGAGTGATATCATATCATACTGTAATATCAGAGACGTTAAGTCAGGAGTGATATCATATCATACTGTAATATCAGAGACGTTAAGTCAGGAGTGATATCATATCATACTGTAATATCAGGGACGTTAAGTCAGGAGTGATATCATATCATACTGTAATATCAAGAAGCATTACTGACCCATTGATGATCTCCTTGTCCATATTGTAATATCAGAGAAGTTAAATCAGGAGTGATATCATATCATATTGTAATTTCAAAGAAGTTAAGTCAGGAGTGATATCATATCATACTGTAATTTCAAAGAAGTTAAGTCAGGAGTGATATCATATCATACTGTAATTTCAAAGAAGTTAAGTCAGGAGTGATATCATATCATACTGTAATATCAGAGAAGTTAAGTCAGGAGTGATATCATATCATACTGTAATATCAGAGAAGTTAAGTCAGGAGTGATATCATATAATACTGTAATATCAGAGAAGTTAAGTCAGGAGTGATATCATATCATACTGTAATTTCAAAGAAGTTAAGTCAGGAGTGATATCATATCATACTGTAATATCAGAGAAGTTAAGTCAGGAGTGATATCATATCATACTGTAATATCAGAGAAGTTAAGTCAGGAGTGATATCATGTCATACTGTAATATCAGAGAAGTTAAGTCAGGAGTGATATCATATCATACTGTAATATCAGAGATGTTAAGTCAGGAGTGATATCATATCATACTGTAATATCAGAGAAGTTAAGTCAGGAGTGATATCATATCATACTGTAATATCAGAGACGTTAAGTCAGGAGTGATATCATATCATACTGTAATATCAGAGACGTTAAGTCAGGAGTGATATCATATCATACTGTAATATCAGGGACGTTAAGTCAGGAGTGATATCATATCATACTGTAATATCAAGAAGCATTACTGACCCATTGATGATCTCCTTGTCCATATTGTAATATCAGAGAAGTTAAATCAGGAGTGATATCATATCATATTGTAATTTCAAAGAAGTTAAGTCAGGAGTGATATCATATCATACTGTAATTTCAAAGAAGTTAAGTCAGGAGTGATATCATATCATACTGTAATATCAGATAAGTTAAGTCAGGAGTGATATCATATCATACTGTAATATCAGAGAAGTTAAGTCAGGAGTGATATCATATCATACTGTAATATCAGAGAAGTTAAGTCAGGAGTGATATCATATCATACTGTAATATCAGAGAAGTTAAGTCAGGAGTGATATCATGTCATACTGTAATATCAGAGAAGTTAAGTCAGGAGTGATATCATATCATACTGTAATATCAGAGATGTTAAGTCAGGAGTGATATCATATCATACTGTAATATCAGAGAAGTTAAGTCAGGAGTGATATCATATCATACTGTAATATCAGAGAAGTTAAGTCAGGAGTGATATCATATCATACTGTAATATCAGAGACGTTAAGTCAGGAGTGATATCATATCATACTGTAATATCAGGGACGTTAAGTCAGGAGTGATATCATATCATACTGTAATATCAGAGATGTTAAGTCAGGAGTGATATCATATCATATTGTAATATCAGAGAAGTTAAATCAGGAGTGATAGCATATCATATTGTAATATCAGAGAAGTTAAGTCAGGAGTGATATCATATCATACTGTAATATCAGAGAAGTTAAGTCAGGAGTGATATCATACTGTAATATCAGAGACGTTAAGTCAGGAGTGATATCATATCATACTGTAATATCAGAGAAGTTAAATCAGGAGTGATATCACATCATACTGTAATATCAGAGAAGTTAAGTCAGGAGTGATATCATATCATACTGTAATATCAAGAAGCATTACTGACCCATTGATGATCTCCTTGTTCTCTCCCCGGATAAAGAACTCCTGTTCAGGTGTGATGATGCACAAAGCGTTCCTCTGGCCTGTCTTAGGCTCTGCGTCAATCACCGCTGTACACAGATTCATGTTCACTGTTCCTTGTGGCAGAGTGCTTGTCTAAAGGAATGATACACAATGTCAATAGTTTTGTCTGACTGGAAATTCTGGAAGAGATTATGATGCTAATCATGGTATCTTTTGTACACCATCTAGAAATAAAAAAAAATAGAAATAGAAAGATATTATGGAGGGTTAAAGGACATCACGAACAAGACATTACCCGTTGCAACTGAGTTTTAATACAGGCTATATAGAGTGACATGAAAGAGGGCAGAGGAGGAGATTTCAGAAGATCAGATCAGTGGGAGAGGGGGATGTGGAATTAGAGGACAGATTAATCCCAAATCATCAGCTCTGGTACTACACACAACATCTGGCTAAAAGATGCATAGTGAATCCTCTTATAAAACATTAAAGGACAATATACATCAGGACAATACACTGTAGTTAACCTCTATTAATGTTGGATGATCTGGTTTGCTTAGCTTTTTGGTGTATGTGTGTGTGTGTGTGTGTGTGTGTGTGTGTGTGTGTGTGTGTGTGTGTGTGTGTGTGTGTGTGTGTGTGTGTGTGTGTGTGTGTGTGTGTTCAAATACAGAATCTCTTACCAACTCGTCCAGTGCAAAGCTCATGCTGCCATGTTCATACAGGATGAAGAATCGTCGCTGCCATTTCTGCCATTTAGAGATAGAGTTGTTATGGATAATGTTGCAATAATGCCTCAAATATTGAATAACTTGCAGGTCTATCAGAATATAAACTAGTACTACTGATACATTTCTGTACAACCATAGTCCAAGACTAGATAGTTATTTGTCATTCTCTTACCCTTGACCTCTGAATTGGATTGTCAAAGTCTGTCCCCTCAGCAGCCAAGCAGAGCCAGCCTCCATAGATGGGT
Organism: Oncorhynchus mykiss; assembly: GCF_013265735.2. NCBI lineage: Eukaryota > Metazoa > Chordata > Actinopteri > Salmoniformes > Salmonidae > Oncorhynchus > Oncorhynchus mykiss. Next base: position 80,737,760 of record NC_048576.1, on the reverse strand, counting down.
TTGGCCTGTCAAGCATGGGAAAACAAGGAGAAATTAGTTGACACCTGTGAAGGTTCTATCAAATTAAATCGTTTTTCTATGCCATCCAATGGGTCTTGGATTTTTCTGGCAGGGAGCATCAATACTCGTTGATTCATGTTTTGAATGTCAAAGGAATAACAATCCTATCTTTTTAGGGAATGTCCTTTGTAGGATTAGCCAGTGACCGTTCGTGATTCAGTGTTCATATGCTGCATTTACAAAATGTGTGAACAGATTAAGTATGTCCATGCAACAGGCCGTAAACAAGAGGCAGGGTAATATTGTTGACATGGAAAAGAGAAGATAAACTGCTCTTTGTGCTCTTTTCGAGTCCCCAAAGACTGGAATGTTCTGACTCTCTGCCAGTTACTCAACTTGCTCAACTCTTTGTCAGAGAGTTTTGTTTCTTGTGTTATGAGTGCTTCTCAACATGAGATAATTCTTTCCTCAAAAATTCCAACAGACTTGGATATTTATACTTAACTTTCACACCTGAGTCAGATGCTTTAAAACAGGAGCTTACTTAGCTGACGTTCAATGACCAATGGCTCTAAATTTACAAGGCACACAGAGATGAGCACAAAATAATCCGATAGCAATGGTGTATATGTTTTCTAAAATAATAATAACCTGTTGTGGCCTATGGCATGCTGAGCGCTGACAGTTGGGCTGTCAACGGTCTCTTTACAACAGTGTGGGAGGTGTGTGGTGACAAATATTTGACTCATGCATTGGGGCCATTCAGTCAAATTGCTTCATTTTCTACAACAGATAAGATTGGCTATTACGTTATGTTCATTACATTTCACAAATGAACGCGATACCTGACACAATATGAAGGAATGTCTCTGTCTGATATAACATTGAGTGCATGCCCATCTGTCATCCCTGTCATCAACATTCAGAAAAGTAATAGCCAAAGTATTAAAACTAATAAAACATAAATATTTTTGTTCACTTACCTGGTCCTTATCATGATCAGTTGGAATATGCAGCTCCCGAGACTTGAAGCAGTTCTGACATTTACTTTTATAAAAAATGTTCGCTTGGAATTTTTTACACGGATTCGCACTCTTTTGTCCTGACATTTTGTCGTATATGGGCTATAACTATGAAAATCTGAAATGCTCCCCAATTCTCTCGTTGCGGTGCAGTTTATCCGATTCGAACATCTGTCAAATCCTGTGCGCTTTGAGCTCTCTCGAAATCTGGGATGTCCTAGGCAGCTGAGGAGTTGGCTATATAAATCCAACCTAGACTCATGGGTTTACGTAATATACCAAACGAAAATCCGTGAGGCTAAAATCAGTATGATACGTTATATTTGGTATGTATTCATTTGTGGATGTCGTTCATCCATTTCGTATTATATGTTATAAATTACAATTCGTATGATCTGTTACAATTCGTATGTTATCTTACAAATTCTAATCCGTACTATATGTTACAAATTGTTGTGGCTAACGTTAGCTAGGTGGCCAATGTTAGCTAGGCTAGGCTAGGGTTAGAGGTTACAGATGGGTAGTAGCTCTGTTACAAGTATTTGAAATATGTATTTTGTCATTTGTATTACACTGGGTTGAACTACACTCCAATGTATTTTGTAATAAGATACTTTCGAGAGCTGTAAATTGTATTTTCAAAATACAAAATACCTTTCTATATATTTTTTTTATAGTGGTTTACAATTTTGTTGCCCCCTTTCACCCTGCATTGGTATCGTAAGTCTCATGGCACTATGGTGTGATAAGAGCGTCTGCTAAATGAACTAAATATAAATGTATATGTAAAAATTGACAATTGCAAAGCATGCCAAGTATTATTCCAATGAGCTCCACCCCAAAACAAGGTACCTTATTATTACAAGGTAATAATACTCAGTATGCTTTGCAGTTAATTTTGGTATGTTCATTTTCACATATACATTTTGGTCATTTAGCAGACACTCTTACCCAGAGTGACTTACAGTCATGGCATTCAACTAAGCAAGATAAACAACAACATTTTACAGTTATAGCATGTAAGAAGTGTCTTTAATGTTATTGCTATTCTGGGCCGGCTAATTACAAATATATTTCTGTATTTTAAAATACAAAATACATGTATTTTAATTAAATACATTTCAAAATAGAAGTATTGTGTGGTTTAATTTGATACGATATTTATGGTATTTTGTGTATTATATTTTGTAATTGTATTTTGTACATTTTACCCATCCCTGGTTAAGATTAGGGTTAAGAGTTAGGTTAAAGGGTTAAGGTCAGGGTTAGCGAAAGTGTTTGTTAATAACATGCTACGCAGTTGCCAAGTAGCTCAAAAGAAGAAAGTGGTTGAAAAGTTACAAAATAGCTCAAATGCTTGTCCGTGATGAGATTCAAACATGCAACCTTTGGGTTGATACAGATTTGTGTTATATACCCTCCTTTCGTTTGTGCCTTAAGTAACCTTTTTTCTAATGTTTTATTAACATATTATACTCATTTGAGTGTCCTGGATTTTCGTTTACTATGTTATGTCTAGTCTATGAGACCAGCCTGATAAAGCAACATTTTGCTGCCTTCTACTGACAGATAGCTGAACTGATAATCAGTCTGGTGTGCGTTCAGTGTATTCACATTTCCTCACCTGATCTGATATCACAAGATGCCTCTGTCCTGAAATTGACATTAGCCTTATTTCATAGCAACAATAATGATATTATAGACTGACAGAGGATGCAGGCATTTATTCAAGGCATGGCAGTGCCAGGTTAGATGTGTACATAAAAATGCTTTCAGTTTTGGCACATTCAAAACCACATTTACAAAAACAGTAATTCTAATTATTTTGAATCAATGAACTGCATTTATTTAGTTGAAAGCTGATTTCCTATGTACCCATAATGAAGCATACTGTTTTTGTTGTAATCGTATGTGATTTACAGTACATAATAAAACACTCAAAGGTAGTCTCACTGTAATGATGAATGATATGAATTACTGTCATACAACGACAATGTTGGATCAACTCACGTCTGCAATTTTCATTAAGCTTAAAAAACCTTTGGGTAAAAATAAATTAACCAATTTTCTTCCATACAATTAAGAAAGCATCAGATAACAAAAACACAGGATATACATTAGCTACATACATTATTTACATAAATTGAAAGCACATCTTCTAAAATCTCCTCGTCCTTTCCTGTAGGATGACCAAATATTTCTTATTAAAAAAACTATGCATAATGTCCCTTTCTATGGCCAGTATGGTATTTTTGTGACCTTGTAATTTTTTGCTACAATCGAAATGACACAAATTCTTAATCCAGAGCACAAACACAAAACAATCTGCAAATGTCAAGGTTATGGGTTTAGAGGTGAAAATGCCCAAATCATGACTTCTTGAAACAATTGTTTTGTTCACTTTTTGTAAATATTAGTGTTGAGTGTTTTTCTAACACATGTTTTTTGGTGTTTGAGTTTTAAACTTCAGGATTGTGGAAATGTTTTCTACTTCCCTAGAGTGAGATGAACCTGTGGAAACCATTTTTATGTCTCTACATGCAATTTTAAGGAAGTTGCTAACTAGCGTTAGCTCAATGACTGGGAGTCTATGGTACTTGGCTCGTGAAACTACCTCTAACTTCCTTCCTACTGGATGCAGAGACATAAACATGGTATTCACAAGTTCATCTGACTCTGGGGGGTATACAATAACATTTCACTGTTAGTTACTTCTCAGAATCACACAGTGAAAGTATGATAGCTATCAAATATAGGTTCATCTCGACTTAACAATTCTTTAAGTTAAGAGACAAAATAAGCTTGTGCTCAGAATAGAAATCTAAACATTTCACTTTTGTATCATCTCATTGACTCCAGAGTTAAGAAAGACAGCAACACTGGCTATGTTACAGTCTGGTTTTAGATCTAAGCACACATGACATTCATACTACTTCTGCAAAGGGAATCCTACACAAATAGCATGGTTTTATTTATTTGTATACATTTCATTAAATTCATTCACTGCACACAGATATTTTTTGTTGGTGTAATATATCAGTTAGAGTATCTAAAAGACACATGTAAAAATGTAGTATTTTTTCCCAAAAATCTGTACTACTGTAGTAATTGAGGATAGGATTACAACGTACTAGCTGTGAATACTGGAGAGAGAACACACGATACTGAAGAGCTGAAACCAGGTTTGAGGAAGCAGGAAAGAGGAGGTCCCAGTTAATTCCATGTATTGCCTCCTGTTTCCCCTCTACCCTGAGAACTCCTGTCTGTGATACATGTCTGGATCATAGTATTTGGTTACCACCACTCTGTTGGCAAACTTGCGGCCAGTGAGGGCCTGCATGGCTTTCAGACAGTCTGCAGCAGAAACGTACTCCACAAAGATCTGAAACAAAAATAACCATCAACTTCATCAGGATCCAAATAGCAAATACATACATGTTACTTCAACAACAATTCATACTTCATGTGGTGTATTACAGTTTTGTATTGAAGAGTGAAGAGCAGAGTCTCATTCTGTACTGAATAACCTCAGTTCAACCTTTTACCTTGCCACAGCCAGAGACCTCCACTCCTTCGATAGGCCGGGGAATCTCGATGGAGCGCACGCTGCCGTACTTGCAGCACTCCTCACTGATGTCCTCCAGGATCTCCTCGTAGTCCTCGTCATCCACCAGCTCCTCAGGCATCACCATGTTGAGCAGGCACAGCACCTCCGTGGGCAGCCCAGAGTTCTGAAGTCCCTGCAGCCCAGGCACCTGCAGCGTCACCGGGGTCTCGATGATGGCAGTCTAGGTGGGAGGAAGGAAAACAGCCCAGACAGACGACACATTTAGACTGCTGGTACTCACATTTGTTTCTTGCAATTCAAAATGCACAAGCGAACTGCGCTCACCGGATTGGCGTTTTTGGCTCCCACACTTGCTCTCTGGACGATGAGCTTTTTGTCACCCAGTTGCATGCCATTGAGCCCAGCCACCGCCTGACAAACATACACAGAAACTTTTCAAATATGGAATAGAACCTTAAAAACAAGATTAATTTGACACCAAAAAATGATAAATCATAACCATGAGAAGGCATAGCATTTGCTCATCTGTACCTGATCAGTCGCACTGATGTCAACATATTCACAAAAGGCATAACCTTTGGAAAGTGACGTGGCACTGTCCTTGACAAGGTTGAAAGCTTTGAGTGGTCCGAATGATGTCAAGAGCTCCTTCACCTGCATAAGAGATGAAGACAAGCAGAGGCATAAGCAGGGTAATATGAATCCACCACATTTTCTACTGAATGAATTCTAAGCCTCCATCTAATAGTCATGAGGAGAGAAATCATACCACGGTGAATGGCCTGGAGAAGTGCAATAAATGACATGGTCAAAGAAAACAAAATATTTGTATCTTGTATTAAAAAATAAATAAAAAAATTGTAGAATGTTTATCAGTTTCAGTGTGATGAGATTAAGATTGCTTAAGCAAATCAATTGTTTGTTAATAATTTGTATATGCACACAACGGCTGATGTTTTACAGATGAACTCTATTTAAGTATGACATATACTAAATCCACAATAATCCAGGGAAACTATATATGAGATTTTTGAAAGAGCCCTGAATGACTGATTTTCTGTATGACAAAACATTAACAGGTACAGATAGACAGAACTGGATTAACAAACTTTGTGTAATGTATTTCATTTGATTAATATTTTACCAGAAATTAATTTCCTTAACAATAATAAAAGTTATTAAACAGTAATAACACAAGTTGTGGTGAAAATTGTGCACTGATTATAAAATCCAATAATGATGAACCCATCATCAAAGTAAACTGATTGGCTATCACTTCATCTACAAAATGCACTTGTTTCATGACAGTACATCATGTTAACACAGTCTTAACTTTATTTTTAAGGCTGAGAACCACCCCAAAACCTAACATTAATCGGGTATCTGTTTATTTTATCCCACCCCTAACTAATTTAGTCCTTAACGCGTTTCAAAAGAGTGATGGGAGAGAGAGAAAGAGTAGCCAGGAAGGGAACCTGCTGGCTAGGAGTGTATCCATGGGAGGAACGGAATGTCTTACTTGCCTTGTGTTACATGTTGGCATGGCAGCAGTAGATCAGTACTACTGAACAAATTATGAGCGCAGACTTAACGATCTTACAGGCCCCTAGCTGGGGACAAAGTGGGGGAACAAAAATGAAAGAGCTGTGAGTATCAAAGCAGTAGCAGTGACTGCAAGAGTAAAAAAGAATAAGAAAATGTACAATCAGGGTAAGAAATCAGGAGGAATGGAAAGTTAGAATCCAATTCATTTAGTGCACAACAACATTGCAGAACTATGCCGTTTCCCAATCTCTCTGGAGCTTGGAGTGAAGATGTAGCACAGTCAGGGCGTAATATGTTTGGTGTGAGGAATCATGGAATACGGTTGTTGGCAACCATTTGACTTAACCAGGAATTTTACTCAAGCCTGCATATTGTGATATCTAGGACATGTTACCTCGCTCCATCTTATGAACTGGACTTTGCTTACCTTTGTCAAATAAGCATGGTTAAAATGAGAAATTAGCATACAGCTGAACAGTTACACTTTTCACTCACTGGAGTACTGATAATCAAGCCTATTAACCCACCAATTCATATACTTATAGCTCCTGCTAGCAGATGGTCACGCATTTATCCCATTCAAAAGTATGTTTTCATGGGACCATAAGTGACTATAAACTACTTATCTGATAGAGATACTATTGTTATCTCTTAAATCAAGTGAACGAGATTGAAACTGTGTTGATGATTATGCATAAATAATGTGTGTAAATACTAATTCACAATTTAGTTCAGTCATGAAATCACTAGCTGAGTTTTTATTCAAACACATCAGAGCGATTTATGGAGTGAAAAATAATGTGTTCACATTAACTAATGCTAATGAATAATGCTAATGAAATGTAATCTCATGATTGCTAACAGAAGTGTAAAAACAAACTGCATAAAAGGAGGAGTTACTGGCATATTCACAAATATCAGACATAAATACTACATTCATATTTTGATTTCCATACAACACTGGTCAAATTGTAGACAATGAAAACAGAACCTGAAAAAATATCAATTTTAAGAAAATTGTAATTCAATTGAAGGTCAATTTTTCAATGTTTTTCAAACAGCAACTTCTCCTTTGGGTAGGGTGTACATTGTGCTTAGCACAAAAGCACTCTCACACCTGCAGGGTGTGACTGAAGCAAATGCTGTCAGTGCTGAATGTGTTAGTTCCTATAAGCATCTCTACACTACTAAATGCCTGTCATGGACTTATGGCCAGGGAAAGAGCGTAAGCTACAGTTAAGATCATACTGTCTACTTTAGGCCAAATGTTATTCCCATTGTTACTCCCTAGTATGTTTTATTCACGTGTGCCTATAAGCTTTATTTAGCTCACTGTAGCTCAACCAGTGGAGGCTGCTGAGGGGAGGACGGCTCATAATAATGGCCAGAAAGGAGCAAATGGAATGGCATCAAACACCTGGATACCATTCCACTGATTCCGCTCCAGTCATTACCACAAGCCCATTCTCCCCAATTACGGCGCCACCAACCTCCTGTGGCCTCAACATGGTTGTAAGTGTAAAGGACAAAGGTCACTTCTCCCCCACCCAACCAGAACAGAATACTGTAAGTCTGTCACTTCAGTGACCAGTTCAAGAAAGTAATACAAATGAGGGTAAGGTATGCTTGTGTTGTCAATGTGAAATGACTGTTTGAGTGAAGTACCTGATCATCATTGAGATAGTTGGGTAGGCCTCCAATAAACAGTTTATGTGGGGAGTCTGGTACCACTGTGGACACGACACCTAGAGAGACAAAAACAACAATAAACACGTTCAACTGCAATATACCTGTACTGTAGCTGATATCTACTGGTGCTATGAATGTGAACTACATAACTAAGAAAGCATGTTGCCACTGTACAAACCTGGGACATGAAAAGCAGGTTGCTCTGAAATGCCAGGTAGGGGCCGGTAGTCATGTGGTCGTCTTATCTTCAACGACTGACCTTGGAAAATGATTCCATCGAAAGCCATGGCCTGTGTGGTCTCATCGACAGACCGGAACTGGAGAGGAAGAGGCAAAACAGGGAGTTAGACAGTTTAAGTAAGTTATGCAAGGCAACTAATGTTACACACCAACATATACAGAAGAGAGAGGACACAAGGCAACCTACTTCTAGGAATGCAAAGTTTTTATCCTGATTTATCTGCACAGCAAGCACAGGGATGCTAGGGGCTTGTGATAGGCCTGCAAGCCTCATTTGGGCATTGAAGAATTCTGCCATGGACTCCTAAAAACAGAAATAAATAAAGGAAAAAATAACAGCTGAAACCCATACAGTAACTGCAAAAATACCATGAAATACGATGTTGTCACTTCAATGTGCAAGACAACGTAAGTCCTCTGGGAAGTTTACCTCTGTCACACCAAAGGGAATATTGCCAACATAGAGACGTCGAGCCTGCCTAGTCATCTGACTGCCAACTATGGGCACTTGGGTGGGTGTTACTGCCAACCCACTCATGGCAGATGATGCCAGCAGGGCTATTGTGGGTATCTGCCCAGCCGCTGAAGGGAAAAGTAGAGAGTAAGAGAAACTTCACACAACCTTAGTAACTGGCACTGTACTGGACAATTAATTCTTACATGTATGAACTTAACAGGAAATAAATAAAACAGGGGAACATTACAGTAGGATATTAGCCACAGGCAAAGAGAAGCTGACAGATACCTTGCATAGCTTTGTACTGCAATGGTGTGATGTGTTCAAAGCCAGGGGGAGGCACATCCCAGTATCTGCAGGTCCTTTTCCTCCTTGTTCTTCGTGGAGAATAGCTGAGTAAACGGAATACATGTTGGCTCATTGTTGGCAAAGGTAACACTGAAAAGGCAATACCTTAGTATACCTGACATGCTGCCTTCTGTCAGTGAGTGGCTCCAGGTACTGTACCAGGGGCTAAATATTCACCTGTGCTTCTTGTGTTCCCGCGAGGTGCTCCTCTGCTCCCGGCTCCTCCTGTCTCTACTGCGGCTTCGCTTCTCTCGGCTCCGGTTGCCCCGGTCTTTGCTCCAGCTGCGATGTTTCTCACTGCGGCTCTGAGACCCACTCCCGCTCCTCTTCTTGAGTCTCTCCTTCTCTCTCTCTATGTAGGTGGGAAGAGAAAGGATGGAACATAAGCCAAGCTTTTGGTAGCTATATTCAATCATGTTTCAGCCTCATTAAGCACAATGGGTCACTGTAATACACCTGACATACCAAACATGCAGAGAGGGGTTGTAATAAGCTAGTATGAACTCTTGAATAAACTTAATTTGATCGGGGTAAAATACACAGAAGCTGCTTCCAGCTATGTGAATAGATTTGACAGAAATTAGTTCATAACATTCCAGTGGGATGCTTATTATGGACCAATATATAGCTAACCTACCTGCAAGCTGACCAAGCAAATGAAATTGATCAGTCAGTCTGGGATAGCTAGCTTGCTTATTTTGGTAACTAGCTAGCTAACGCTAGCTGGCTAGTGCAATAGATCAGTGAGTGCATCTAGATATCTGGTGCAGCTATAGTTAGCTAGTTAACTATCAATTTTGCTAGGTAACGTTAGATAAGCTAATTCACTCGAACTATAGCCATGCCATGTTTGCTAATCAATAAATTAAGTGGCTAATGATTAAATTAGCTAGCTAGTCAAATAAGCTACATCTGCATACAGCATGGCTAGCTCTTCTAGCAAAGCTATCTAGCTAACTTGACAACTAGCTACATACCCACAATAATGCATGCTAGTTAGCTAGCTAATGTTAGTTAGCTATCAAAAAGCCAATAGATAGCCAGAACCATTAGAACCATAGCTAGAACCACATCCAAAATTGAAGGCTGAAATAAAATGGGAAATCACCCTGTCGGTTTTCGCTCAGCTGTTTTTCGAATTCCTCAAAATCAGCCATGATTAATGCAATATTTTAAACCGATGATATTCTGTATCTGCCTGACTGCTTTGACGGACCAGACTGTCCAGAGTCCAGCTAGCTGTAATTGCACAGCACTGTAGTAGACGGCTCCATAGATTTTTCCAGTCGTCCAGGCAAACTGCTTGCGCTACCCATTCCACAGAGTGATAGAACATAGCTACCCAGATGCGAGAGTAGCCAAACATTCAAACAGTGTGCAGATCAGGGAATATCATAGAAACGACGCGCAAGGGGAGCGTTCAAGAGCAATCACACTTTGTACGTAGAGCAATCACACTTTGTAGAGTTTTAGTCAATCCTGTAATCGTAATCAATATGAGAAACTGAATGCCACGTGAGGATTAGTATAAAGATGAGAAGATAGCAACATGTTTTCTCTACAACACTTATAATAAAGTTTATTTGATACAGGTTGGAGATGGAGACATTGGGTGAACATTTGGCATGGAATGAGACAGCTCAAAGAAGCTGTGAAGCTGACAAAACAGTGCATGTGTGTGTGTGTGTGTGTGTGCAGGGCTGGACCGCACATCTGGGGCCGATGTGCCATGAGACTTAGAGAAAATCTTGCAGTTTTAAAGCATTTTTTAAAAACTATTCTATATATTTTGCCATGGCTAATTACATGGCAATGATGAAAATAATCATGGCCTCTAAACCTTCAAGCTGCATACTGGACCCTAACTAAACTACTGAAAGAGCTGCTTCCTGTGCTTGGCCCTCCTATGTTGAACATAATAAGCGGCTCTCTATCCACCGGATGTGTACCAAACTCACTAAAAGTGGCAGTAATAAAGCCTCTCTTGAAAAAGCCAAACCTTGACCCAGAAAATATAAAAAACTATCGGCCTATATCGAATCTTCCATTCCTCTCAAAAATGTTAGAAAAGGCTGTTGCACAGCAACTCACTGCCTTCCTGAAGACAAACAATGTATACGAAATGCTTCAGTCTGGTTTTAGACCCCATCATAGCACTGAGACTGCACTTGTGAAGGTGGTAAATTACCTTTTAATGGCATCAGACCGAGGCTCTGCATCTGTCCTCGTGCTCCTAGACCTTAGTGTTGCTTTTGATACCATCGATCACCACATTCTTTTGGAGAGATTGGAAACCCAAATTGGTCTACACGGACAAGTTCTGGCCTGGTTTAGATCTTATATGTCGGAAAGATATCAGTTTGTCTCTGTGAATGGTTTGTGACAAATCAACTGTACATTTCGGTGATCCTCAAGGTTCCGTTTTAGGACCTATATTTTACCTTTTGGGGATGTCTTTCGAAAACATCATGTTAACTTTCACTGCTATGCGGATGACACACAGCTGTACATTTCAATGAAACAGGGTGAAGCCCCAAAATTGCCCTCGCTAGAAGCATATGTTTCAGACATAAGGAAGTGGATGGCTGCAAACGTTCTACTTTTAAACTCGGACAAAACAGAGATGCTTGTTCTAGGTCCCAAGAAACAAAGAGATCTTCTGTTGAATCTGACAATTAATCTTAATGGTTGTACAGTCGTCTCAAATAAAACTGTGAAAGGACCTCGCCGTTACTCTGGACCCTGATCTCTCTTTTGAAGAACATATCAAGACCATTTCAAGGACAGCTTTTTTCCATCTACGTAACATTGCAAAAATCAGAAACTTTCTGTCCAAAAATGATGCAGAAAAATTAATCCATGCCTTTGTCACTTCTAGGTTAGACTACTGCAATGCTCTACTTTCCGGCTACCCGATAAAGCACTAAATAAACTTCAGTTAGTGCTAAATACGGCTGCTAGAATCCTGACTAGAACCAAAAAATGTGATCATATTACTCCAGTGCTAGCCTCCCTACACTGGCTTCCTGTCAAAGCAAGGGCTGATTTCAAGGTTTTACTGCTAACCTACAAAGCATTACATGGGCTTGCTCCTACCTATCTCTCTGATTTGGTCCTGCCGTACACACCTACACATACGCTACGGTCACAAGACGCAGGCCTCCTAATTGTCCCTAGAAATTCTAAGCAAACAGCTGGAGGCAGGGCTTTCTCCTATAGAGCTCCATTTTTATGGAATGGTCTGCCTACCCATGTAAGAGACGCAAACTCGGTCTCAACCTTTAAGTCTTTACTGAAGACTCATCTCTTCAGTGGGTCATATGATTGAGTGTAGTCTGGCCCAGGAGTGGGAAGGTGAACGGAAAGGCTCTGGAGCAACATACCGCCCTTGCTGTCTCTGTCTGGCCGGTTCCCCTCTTTCCACTGGGATTCTTTGCCTCTAACCCTATTACAGGGGCTGAGTCACTGGCTTACTGGGGCTCTTTCATACCGTCCCTAGGAGGGGTGCGTCACTTGAGTGGGTTGAGTCACTGATGTGATCTTCCTGTCTGGGTTGGCGCCCCCCCTTGGGTTGTGCCGTGGCGGAGATCTTTGTGGGCCAAACTCAGCCTTGTCTCAGGATGGTAAGTTGGTGGTTGAAGATATCCCTCTAGTGGTGTGGGGGCTGTGCTTTGGCAAAGTGGGTGTCCTCGGATGGGGCCACAGTGTCTCCTGACCCCTCCTGTCTCAGCCTCCAGTATTTATGCTGCAGTAGTTTATGTGTCGGGGGGCTAGGGTCAGTTTGTTATATCTGGAGTACTTCTCCTGTCCTATTCGGTGTCCTGTGTGAATTTAAGTGTGCTCTCTCTAATTCTCTCTTTCTCTCTTTCTTTCTTTCTCTCGGAGGACCTGTGCCCTAGGACCATGCCTCAGGACTACCTGACATGATGACTCCTTGCTGTCCCCAGTCCACCTGGCCGTGCTGCTGCTTCAGTTTCAACTGTTCTGCCTTATTATTATTTGACCATGCTGGTCATTTATGAACATTTGAACATCTTGGCCATGTTCTGTTATAATCTTCACCCGGCACAGCCAGAAGAGGACTGGCCAGCCCACATAGCCTGGTTCCTCTCTAGGTTTCTTCCCAGGTTTTGGCCTTTCTAGGGAGTTTTTCCTAGCCACCATGCTTCTACACCTGCATTGCTTGCTGTTTGGGGTTTTAGGCTGGGTTTCTGTACAGCACTTTGAGATATCAGCTGATGTACGAAGGGCTATATAAATACATTTGATTTGATTTGATGTGATGTTAATTTGCTATCTGGGGGGCCCTCAACCGATGTGTTCATAATATGCTATCTGGGGGGCCTGACCTCCAGTCTGCTCTCAACGCCCCCAAATAAAATAATAATATGAACTTTTATTTTGGGGGGAGGGGAGGGTTGGAGTCCCCTGGAGGTCGGGTTCCCATGGCACATGCCCTGCGTACCCATTCGGTAAGCCGGCCCTTTGTGTGTATGTGTCTGTCTTTCTGTCTGTGTGTGTGTGTAGGCTATGCATGCTCACTGGTACGTCTGTGTGAGTGTGTGTGATTCAGTTTATTTTCTATGCCATATCCTTGCTTTGTGGTGCACTAAATAAAAACAGAGCTAAATAGAGTAAGGCCTTACCAATGGGACACCATCTCCCCCATGACCTCTGCCTCCTGGAGGTGTGAGCTGCCTTGCCATGCTAAACATAACATGTATACAACATGCATGGAAAATGACTGACTCAGCTGTGCACTATTAAAAGAGCTCAAATCCCAAAGTATTGCTGGGGGGACGGGGACTGCTGGTCAGAGCTACAATCTGTGTGGGCTGGGGCTGGGAACATTGCCCCAAATGAGAAGACCTAACCAGGAATACTAGCAGACATTTTTCCACAAGATGGTCTAGCCACCTCAAACCGTTAAGTGGCAGCTGTGGGAATGATATCAAACCATACTATAGGTGTGAAATGGAGACAGTCAGCCAATGACACACGGCCAGGACAGTATTTGCACGTTTTGTGTTATGACACAGGGAAACTTGTTACTGTAACTAACGTATGTTCTGATTTCATTGTAGTTTGTGTAGGGATGGCAGGATAACATCTATGATTACGGTCCTTCGTTTTTTTTCACAATGTGTCTTTATTGCATTTGTTTCATTCATGTTATTCTTGGAACTATTACATTTATCGTGGAGTTGTGCTGATGTTACCGTACAGCTTTTGAAAATAACGTTGCTATAGTATTTTTAGGTCAGGGTATATTTGGAGCCTCCCTTTGGACAGACACACACTGTATAGTACATGGTAAACTGTGGCTTAAGTGCTATTACAACACTCAGTAGAACAAATACTGTGGACAAATCACACTTAAACTGTAATGGGACAAACTGGGATTGTCGTAGGTGGTTATTGCAAAGATATATTAATCTTAGGAGAGAAAGTTACTGTAAAGTGACTGTATCTTATACTGTATGAATGAGCTATGAAATGTTGAGTCACCTTGACTGTCTGACATATTCGGTATGCTTCACATTGACACTGTCCTAACTGAAGATGGGTTTCACTTTGCCCTTTATGATAATTTGAGGTCATGTATCAAGGAGTATGTCTAGCTCCTTCTGATGAAACAACCAGACAGCATTTATTAGAGTGATCATACGCGCTATCTTTTAACTTGCTCTGTCACTACAGTACATGGTCAAAATCTGTCTCTTCAGTTTCCATTTCAGAGTTATAAGAGTAACTAAAGGCTTAAAGGCCCAGTGCATTCAAAAAATGTGATTTTTCTGTGTTTTATATATATTTCCACACTATGAGGTTTGAATAATACTGTGAAATTGGGAACATGATGATAACGCCCTTTAAGTGTAAGAGCTGTTTGAAAAGACCACCTGAAATCCGCCTGTTTTGATGGGATGGAGTTGTGGCCTGCCTGGTGACATCACCAGTTGGTAAATTAGTTAATAGACCAATAAGAAAGAGAGCTCCAACACTCTCAGCCAATAACAGCTAGTTTTCTCCTCCAAATCTGATCACTCCCAGACAGTCCTAGCTAAATTCTTATTTGATAAATTGCCTTTTTCTAAAAGCATTTTTTTCTTATTATTTTTGCCCATTTTAATTTAAAATAATCACCGTAAGGTACTAATTGTTGCCCGGAAATGATTTGATATTGAGATCAAAACATCTGCATTGGACCTTTAACGGTTGTCTTTAACAGGGTCTTTTGGATACCAAAATCATGGACCTGGAATGTCTGTTGGTATGAAATACATTTTGAGAATGTTCAATATTCTCACTTTGATTATACAATCACCCATAGAATTTGAATTGAATTCTTATTCTATGTATCACTTCTCATCCATTTGTCAATCCATTGATTATTGATTCATCTTGACATGCTTTCATCATATCATATAATGGACTGTAGACCGACGTGTATTTCTATAAGAATGCCCTGCATACTTCTGAACAATATATTTACTGCCTGTATTTTTAATTCAAAACTATTACGTTTTCTCACTAAACACTAAAACATGGCACTATATGCTACTGAAAATGATATTCCCATTGGTCTTTTCCAGAGTATGGACCCAGCTGCAATTATGCTGGTGCCTGTTGTGGTGGTGGTAACAGCAGTGGTTATTTTCCTGCACAGTCTGGTGCTCAAATTCTTGTCCACAGCAATGGTACGCAACAAGGTGGTCGTGATAACAGATGCCTTAACAGGACTGGGAAAGGGTAAATCCTTTGTTTTGATTTTGAAAACAAAGCTCAGATATGAAGTGCACATAGACAACTGTTACATTGTTACTAAAACAGTATTCTGTCTGTAAATGTATTAATGCAAACCTTTGCAGAATGTGCAAAGTTGTTTCACGAGGGAGGAGCTAGAGTCATCCTTTGTGGAAAAACTTTGGAAAAACTTGAAGGTTTTGCTGATAACCTGACTAGCGCTACAGACCCTAAACTAGTAAGTATGTTATAACTCTTAAACCCAACAGAGCAATTATATGGTCTTTATATGCTTGATATAAAGTTAAGTTTTATTAGCATTTATATGAATATGCATAAATTGTAAAGTGATCATGAATATCCTAAAGATTAATAACCATATATTACAATAATTTGGTCCTGCATCATTGTGAAATCTTCTTTCCCTTTCCTAGACCTTCCCTCCTAAACTTGTGCTGGTGGATTTCGGTGATATGAACAACATGCCAGATGTGATCGGAGAGACGCTGGAGTGTTATGCCTTTCCGTGCCACTTGTGAGTTCAGTCATTTTCATACTGACAGCAGGCCTACTTCTGAATGTAGTTTGATGAAGTTTGAATTAACAGGTATTCAGATGTACAGTATGAGTTCCCTCAATAATGAAACAATTGTATGAGCGGGAGATCAGGGTCTGAATTTGGCTTTTGCTGGGTTTCAGATGCTGCCTCTTAAGCATGCGGTCCAAGCCTTCTTTGACTGTCTGCGGGCTGAGGTCCAGGAGTATGGCATCTCTGTCAGCACTGTCAACCACACCTTCATCATCTCCCCTCCATCTGGGGAAAAGACCAAGAAGTCCATCTGGTCAAGTAACCTGCTGTCTCAGTTGATGATCTTAAAACTGTGTGTTGTGTTGGTCTGACTACTCTAACCAACCTTATCCCCCCCCCCCCCCCCCTTTTCTCCGAAAAGAAGGTTATGGGCATCACACCAGCAGAGGCTGCCAATGAGATCCTGAAGATTCTGAACAGCAAGAAGAGAGAGGTGGTCATGGCTCACTCCCTCCCCAAGATGGCCATCTATGCCAGATCCCTAATGTTGCAGGAGTGAATAATGCTGCAGGAATGAATAATGCTGCAGGAGTGAATACTATTGCAGCTTTAGCAGACTCAGAGGAGCTGTATTCAACATAGAATTGGATTGGCACTGGATTCTGGATACACACCACATAGAACTGGGAATAAGATGATGTGTTGGGCCAGCACTTATGACTGTCAAATATGGAGGACCAGCTGAGACCGGAATGAAAAGAGAAGAAGACAAAATGATTATTGAAATGTTGGAATGTTTTCAATGCTGAATGGACACAGGTGACTGAAAAATATGTTGGAAAAATGTTTACTTGTAAAGTAAAATAACTTGGGTATTTCATAAGGTACACAACTTGCTTCAGCAGAACTGTCATATAGCAGAAATGAGGGAAACTGTTGTTTGTGTTATTGGGAACTGTATATTAGGCCTACAGAACCTAGAAATAAACCTTGTTTTGAGCTCTGTCTCCTTGTCTTTACCTTTCATAATATATGTAACATTGGTAAAGAGACCACTTTGTAATCTACAGATGGAATTGAAGACTCATATTTGTATTTTGTGACAGAGGTGGATGGTAATTTAATTACAATCTCAACTCATTAAAGTCATGAAGTAACTATTTTACGCTGGCTAGTGGACATCAATGGAATTGCATTGGGAAAGACTGCGCACAGCCATGAGCGAGAACTGACTCTTGAACAAGACAATCGATATGGCTGTACGAAAATAGATTTTCCGCGTCTATGCATTGAACAGCACACCTCATTCTGTAAAGGGTTTGAATACTCATATGTCTGCCTTTAGTGTATTGAGTCCTAACGCCGACTTGAGAGTAAAACATGACCGATACAACCTCTGCTTTTCTATCAACCTGGACGGCGAAGGTGAGCGTGAAACAGAGCAGGGATTGCCATTTACAACCAGGGGGTTATAGTAACTTGAGGCCGGTGTTCATGCATGGCCCACTTGGGAACGTTCCTAGTTAGGAACGCATGACTGTGGGGAATATAATATGTTACACGTATAAATAACATTTTACTCTCTTGGCACAGGACATCAGGATAGCGCGGTGCTGCGCTACAAATTTACGAGCAAGAAGGAGGTAGATCTACTGTCAACTTATGTACCCGAGTCTTTCAGGGGCAAAGGTGTTGCAGCTCTTCTGTCAAAGGAAAACTCTCATGACTTTGGAATCCCATGAAGTCAAAAACGTGTTTTACTGTGTTTTATATATATTTACACACAGGTTTGAATAATACTGTGAAATTGTGAAAATAATGTCCTTTTAGTGTAAGAACAGTTTGAAATGTCATTCTGTTTTGGTGGAATGGAGTTTTGGCCTGCCTGGTGACATCAACAGGCGGTAAATTAGTTAATGGTCCAATTACATATTGTTCCAAACTACTCTGCCAATAACAACTAGTTTTCAGTTTTTCCCTCCCTACTCAGACCACTCCCAGACAGTCCAAGCAAAATTATTGCTTGAGAAATTGCTCTTTGCTAATTGAAAACAATTTTGAAAACAATCACTGTAAGGTACTTAATTGTTACCCAGCAATTATTTGATATTGAGAATTTAAAAAATTTGACCTTAGTATAATAATTTTCTGTCTAAACATTTCTAGGTAGTATCTACACATTTTGAGATACGTAAGTCAACATTT